>NC_041358.1:15037882-15202882 GCF_900634415.1 Cottoperca gobio
CCAGAATCAGGTGGGGCAGAACTTTACCTTTGTGCTGACGGACATCGACGGCAAACAGAGGTTTGGTTTTTGTCGACTCACTCAAGGCTGCCGGCTCTGCTTGTGTTTGCTCAGGTAACACACACACATGCACACACGGACGCACGCACATATACACACGCTCACTAAATCTTGTTATGCTTTTAATACTCTAAGGTACATGTACATTTCTTTTGTATTTTCCGTTCAAAATCTTGTTGTTTTAATGAACTAAATCTTGCTGCAATCTTTAACACTGGGTATCATGCACTTTGTAATAAAAAAAAAATTAAAACACATCCAACTTCCATAAATTAAACAAATGTCAAAAGAGAACTGGATGTGCTAAAAGTTATACTGCACTTTACAAATCCAAACATATAAAAGTCAGCCTTTCCCATTTTACTCTATGAATCAGAATCAAGTGAACGTGTGGAAAAAGACTTGTTCAAACACCAGTGTCTTTATTTACTCGTTCAAATAACCAATGGTTGTTTTGCCCTTTTCCAAATTATCTATCTGTCTCAGTCTCAGAACAATTTTTTCTTTTTTATATCTGCATTTATTTCTCAAGTCTGATGAGAAAATTAATTTACCAGATCTTAGAAGTGAACACAGATTTTCTTTTAGACAGCATTTCCATTCATTCTCACACTTCACACTGAGCTGCACTATGCCAGAAAAACACATTTATATTCTCATCTGCCCACACAAATATGTTGGTGATGTGCCTATAATTATCAAAAAGTTTAGCAGTTTTTGATATTTCATAGGTGGATTTATCTTATCACAGGGTACATAAATAACGATACCAAAACCAGGAAAATTGCATTTTCTCCAATAAAGGCTATTATCATTTAATTCCCATGTAATTGCATGTTGACACAATGTTTTTACTGATGTAATTACCTTAACATTACAAATAAAGAGCACTCCAGTGTTAATCTCAGTGGATAGGCTTAGTCACTTTAGAATAAACGGAGAAATGTACAAAATAAATCAATTTTTAATGAATGTATTAAGCAGTTTAACAAACTGGAAATGGAGCACAAAGCCTTTTCTTTTTCTCTGTTAGTGTAAGGCAGCACTCAGCAGTGTGTGTGTGTGTGTGTGTGTGTGTGTGTGTGTGTGTGTGTGTGTGTGTGTGTGTGTTGTGTGTGTGGCTTGCTTGCTGTTGATGGACAGTCGTGGGTTTGTCGCTGCCCTGATGAGCTGCTGTGAAGAACAGTGTCCCTCCTCCCTACACCACCCACCCTTCTCGGCCAGCTTCCATGGCCTTTGTTTTTCTTCTATCTCTCTCTCTCTCTCTTTCTCTGTCTCTCTCTCTCCCCCCCTCTCTCTCTTCCCCTCGTTATTCGGCTACTGCCACAGTGCGACAGCAAAGACGCTTGGCCCATAATTATGCATGAAGCTTCACTGCCAATTAGCAGAGGTTCCCCTGTCCCTCTCGCTGAGTTAGACATGCTAATTCATTTGACATATGATGTATAAAATTCATTATGCATTTTGAGTAGTTTGCATGGCTTGCTTCATTTTTAATAAGACAACGTATAGAAAGTTTTTTTTTTTTGTCGTTAATTTAAAATAGTTTTTTGTGCTCACCAGTTACGTTGATATTCTGGTTTCTTTGGTCCTGATCTTTTTTATTTTCTTAGGAAGATTACTGAGAATATTCTAAAGCATGTTTATTAGTCTGTAATCTGTTTTTCATTCTATTAGTTATGCAAGACAGTGTTAAGAAAATGACAGCAGATTGCTTCGTGTTAAGAAAAAAAGATAAAAAATAATATAAGTTGTTAATCTTAAAGAATTATCAGTTAAAATGTGTCTGGTAAAGCAGGAAGGCCCAGGCCTTTATTTTACATTTCATCTATAATTTCCCATGAATATAGAATAAAAGTATTTAAGACAGTTTACCTCTCTGTGATTGTTGAAGTGCCAGGACTATAAAATTGTCACCTCTGCTTACAGGAGGAAGTGCCTTAATGAGCAGGACAGTTTTACGTGGGCAACCCTTTGTAGTCTCACTGCTGAAGCCGTGGCCGAAAGGGCCAGGTTCCCTTTGGGCAAATTCTCAACAAAACAACACAAAAAGAATAATTAAAACCTTTTCTATTTCATACTGTTACTACCCCATCTTCTCTCATTCTTTGTCTCTCACATTTGACAGTTTATTTCATTAAAGAATGTGAGTAATTCAGAGAAGGAAAATGTGGACTTCCTCAGTTTTATTTTATGGCTGAGGCTTTAGGATACATTTTAGGGACTGCGTTGCTTCAGTTCTTGGTCACTTAGCGGATCGCCGGAGGACACTTCCTTCCCTGTGCTTAACCCTTAACCTGAGAAAGTCAAGGTGTAATGAAATCTTCCACTGAGCCGCCTACAAAGTGTAAAATGACTTACGATTACAGGTGACTATGCACTAAAGAAGATTTAAGACTCATTCTAAGGAACAGGAATAAGTGTTGTGCTTAGCTCCCGACAGGTACTTTATGGCAGCAGAAAGGGCTAATATAAGTTCTCCAATACAAAGAGTCAATCAAACACCGAGGTCTATACATGAAATGTAGGAGTATGACTGGCCACAATATTTGGACATTTGTCGGTGTTTCTTTTATTTATTTCACTCTGGATTTTTCTTCGGGGATATATACAATACTAATGAAAACTATCATTTCAGCTACATTTGTTTTTGTGTGTGCTCCTATCCATAATAGCATAATTGTAACTTCTAAAGGCACCTTCATGGCCCTGTCTTCTGTCAGATATTTCCGTGCTGTTAGGTAGTCTGAGCCGGGGATAAAGAGCACGACGGGCTGTGAGTGGACCGCAGATTAACTGCTTCATTCTTTGAGTACATGGCACTTTGAGAAGACATGTGTTTAAAATGGCAGGGGAGATTGCGGGGCCCCCACACACTGAGCACTCCTGTGATGGATGCCTCTCTCTCTATCGGAGGATTTGCGAAACACAAACAGATCTGAGCAATGAACTGTGACGAGTAGGAGTATCTCTCCAAGCTTTATAAACTTTAACTTTGCATCAACAGAGAGAGCAGAGCAGAGCAGAGCAGAGCTGGGGGGGGGGGGGGGGGGATAAGAAGAACAAAAACAATACATCTGAACATTATATTCATTCTATTGCATTTGAAAAGAAGCGTAACAGCCCATTACCTATTGTGGGAAGATGTTAGAGGAATATTGATAATTTGTGGTTGGCTGCCTTCACCAGCGATCATGTGTTTTCCTCTTAAACAAAGGATTTACAGCACTTTGGTGCAGGAGTTTAATGACTGTGAGATCTGTGAGGCCTGACGGCTGCTCTGACAGCGAAAGTCCTATTTACATCCCCTTCAACTGTGAAAAATGAAGGATTAATGTCCAGAAGCCTGGCTCTTTAAACACGCATACTGGAGGCAGATAATACAAAGGCTTTGTCCCCCCTCCCCTAAGTCACTATATCAGACTGAACTTTTTGTGTAATTACTAAATGTAAACTGACCCCATATGCAGATATTTGCATTGTATGTTGTTTGACGTGGCAGATATAGGTCTTCAGGTTGATATCCGGTCAGCATGTGAATTAATATACGCGTGTTTGATTTAGTCGCTCCTGCGAATGTGACCTGATTGCGGTAAATCTTCACACAGACGTCAAAATATTGGCACGTTAAGAGGCTGATTGTTTCAGGCTAATGGTCACTCGGCCTCTCTGATTGGTGCGCTTGGCTGCACTTCTCCAGGAACCTGGCCTATCATTGGCCCCTTGTGGATTTAGCGATATGAAAATTTGCATTAGGTTCACTTTATTGTTTTCTTGTTGTGTGTTAATTCCAGTCTACAGAGCAGCCAGTGACCCATGCCCTGGAAACTCCTCAGTCTCCAGCCAACTGCCTTAACAGGACTTCACTGCCTTATAAACTCCCACAATCAAAGCTTCCCTCTCACAAATTCATAATTTATTAGAACTACGAAACTGCTGATTTAAATAAAATTACTGTCTTAATGACTTGTATTTAACACCGTTTTCACTTATTGACATTAAGAAATACTCGCTGAATTTGGTGAGCAAATAAGAATCCACCTTTGATTGATTGGCTCATTTATTTTTCAACCCCTGCATCCAGGCAAGTTAATGAAGCATTAATGAGAGTTTCTGTTTATTTTATTGTAATGCTAAGTAGTCCTTATGTAGAATCATTATTCATGCAGTGTTCAGAACTGCATGTTAAAACCCCAAACTAAATAAAAAAAATTCAATACATTGATAGGACACCATGTTTTTATTATTTGATTGCATAACATTAGATGAACTGAGGCCTCGCAGCTTTTAAGCCAAAAGAAAATGTTGGCCATCTTCCACCGAGAAAGCAAGTCCACTTGGCCAAGAATATGTCAACTTTGTAAAGAAAGCCATGCTGCAGATGCTTTTAGCTTATGGTGGGTGCACTCAGTCATTAGCTTTAACACACACACTGCAGTATAAATTATTTTGAGCTTGTTAATGAATTTATTTATTTTTACATTAATTCCATAAGGCAATTTTGTTTTTTTTTATAAATATGAAGGGCATAAGAAGAAGCACAGAAGGAGGAGGTGGAGGAAGGGGGGGGGCAGGAGGCATCTTGGGCAGCATTTTTGTTAAGCCTCTGTGCATCTGTGAGCAGCATGCTTGTAAACCATAGCTTCCCTACGCATCACATGAAAACTATGATTTCTTTTGTTTGTTAAAGCATCTAAAATCCATTGTTTTCATTTTCTTCTACCCGCTCTTCTTATTGGCTTAAAGGGCAGACATGACAGGAATCCTTAGCATGCGGAGGACCCTGAGTACGAAGAATTTCATAATAAGGACTAGAAAGCATTTACTGTTTTTTTCCCCCTCCAATGTAACAACGACTCTGTGCTTTGGAGTACCTGGGAACACAATCCATTATCAATGTCCTGTGTGCATTTGATCTTTAAGCAATAGGTCACTGACAATAGCCAGTACATGCACTTGGTAGTACAGCATTCTATACACATACTCATCGCTGTTGAAACATTTACTGTCCAGCAGATGTGGAAATTATTTATAGACATTGTGATGGGGAAAAGATTGAGTTGCAACATAGAAATTTTCTTTTTCAGAAGAGTTTCTCCATTTATTCTTTTAAATAGAGCACAAATGTAGACCCTGTGATAATAACATCCTGTTTGTTTAATGTAGAAGATGATAAGATGAATTAAAACGTTGTCATTAATACATTTGTCTCTCTCTTGCAGCTATGTACCATGGTTTGAAATCTACTACAAGTTGCTAAATACTCTGGCAGACTACCTAACAAAACAACAGGTAATCATCTCTCCTGTATGTATTTATAATCGTATGTGTATATATGATGCAGTGTACATGAAGAAGAAGACACGGCGGTTTGATTTGACTGAGAAACAAGCACACAGTTTAGTGTTTTGGAAACTGTACTGTGGTAAGATATTTTCCTCCATTCTGCTCTTCTGCATGTTGTCTTTTGTCTGCAAGTTTTGTTCGCCGTCTTGGGCTCGACTTGGCTCCT
This sequence comes from Cottoperca gobio, assembly GCF_900634415.1. Classification (NCBI taxonomy): domain Eukaryota; kingdom Metazoa; phylum Chordata; class Actinopteri; order Perciformes; family Bovichtidae; genus Cottoperca; species Cottoperca gobio. The sequence continues at coordinate 15,043,455 of NC_041358.1, forward strand.
GTTGTTAGCAGCAACAATGTTGACATTTCACAGACCAAACGCTGATCTGACACTGAAAGTTATTCCTGATGATTTACTGGAAAACAAATCGTTAAGAAAAAAACGAAAACTCACACATACACACAAATGCTCGCACTTCACAAAAGTCTTTTCCCCTGACTATTCACTGCATTGTACTAGAAAAGGGAGGGGAAATGTAAAATATGCAACAAACTGGGGAGATGTGCAGCGTCTAGCTCAGAGGGTGTAGGTGATGTTCCCATGTTTAGACTGAAGAGAGAAGAAGAGGGAGGGAGGGAGGGAGGGAGGCAGAGGAAGGGAGAGATGCAGAGAGCTTTGGGACCGCTTTCAATTGTCATGTAGTCACTGCTTCTTCCAAGACCCTTAGAGAGCGATGATCAGGACACAGAGGCTTGCTAAAGTAGACAATCACAAACATATCACAAAAATATACAACATGCATACACAGTTATGTGTTTTGAGAGGCAGGATAGTCTAATGTGGAAAGAGACAGACAAGTGGAATAGACCAGTTTGTGTCTGAGGAAGAGAGAGACAGAAAGATCGCTGAAATCCTGGGTGACTGAAGTGTTAGTGTGCATGATTTGGTTTCTATTTACCCCGCTGTCCGTTCCAGGCGAGAGGGAGATGTTGACAGACGAGGAAAGACAGAAGAGCGATGAGGGTTTAAGGCGAGGGGTAAATGAACTGTTTCCCCAGGCCGTGTTGCTGACCATGCGTGAGAGCATTGAGCCTCTCATGACAGGAGGCTGTTCGATTGCACACACCCTAAAACCCGCTCCCTCCCACCGTTCTCCTTCTCTTACTGTATATTGCCGCCCATTCGTCTCGAGTTTCTATTTCCTTCTGCCGCGCACATACACATACACTCGCACACGTGCACATTGCCTCAAACAAGAAACGGTTCGTAGCCAAAACCAAAACAAAGTTCTCTGAGAGGGCGAATAGAAAAAAAGAATCAAAAACAAACTACAATGCGCAACCTCTGTGTTCACAGTAGTTAGTTTAGTTTAAGTACAAGTTGCAAACTGTTTGTTCAGTTATCCAGCCAGAGGCCCGAGTGTAAATGCCAATCTTGTCGTAGAGCTCATAAATGCTGGAGGAATAATCTTGGGGCCTGTTCTGTGGTCAAGCTCGCTCTCTCTGACGGCTTCTTAAAGCACTCGTCTTTGGAGCGGGGACCCCGGCTTAATTACTGACAGCCCGCTCTTGGTCGTAAATCAACGCTGCCGGATAATAAGCGTCTGCAGCCCTACGCTCAGCCGTCTTTTAACCTCACCATTGCTCGTTAAACATATGTCAGTCGGAAGTTTTGGAGCCCTTCAGGCCTCGCTGCAGGATTGCCCTCTGGTCTGCAGCAGCGCCTGTCCCGGCACTGGTGTTGAGATTGACACATAAATTGTGACATCAAAAAAACAAGTAAATAAAAATCATGTGTCCTATGTTTTCATGTTTTTTCTTTTCCTTTGTTGTTTGTTTCTCTCCCTCAGGAAAATGACTTGAATGACATGCTGAATTCTCTCTATGATCTGCCAGTGCCAAAGCCCTTCACGCCAGTCAACCTGAGTGTGGTATGTATAGATCTCATAACCCCCCTTATCAGAGGCAAGACAGCTGAGAGTAGAGGTAGAGAGAGGGAGAGGGGGACAGGTAGGTTACTGTAGTAGTGCGTTGCATCATGAAGGAGAGTGCAGAAAAGATGATAACAGTTGGTTTAAGAAGTTAAAAGTAGAGCGAGAGACACTAAAGAGAAAATATATAATGGAAAGAAATTGGAGACAAAAAGAGGGAAAATGAGAGATACAATGAAATTGACACAATGAGGAGAGGAGGAGGAAAAAAAAGGCATTAAAACAGAAAATAGGGCAGACAGGCAGAAACGGGGAGAGATCGACAACGCACAAAGGTTGAAATTCAACGAGATAAATGAGGGAACGACAGAGCAGGCAGAAAGTGGAGAGCGGGAGGAGGTGAAGATACACTCTATAGGAACAGAGAGACAGAGAGGGCCCAGGACTGACACTCTGTTTGGAAACAAGAAGTGGCGCTAACAGGTTTTTGTGTGATAAGCCCGAGCTGGACATGTTTAAACTCGAAGGGTCCTTTCACAACTCTTCATGTCTCTTGCTTATCAAAAACTGAAATGGCTTAACGAGCCCAGGTCCCTCAAAGTCAGCCGGTGTTTGTGTTAACTCTGACACAATCTCTCCTTGTGTGTTTCCAGCTCCTGCATAAAACACTCACTTTGAAACACTTTTCGCTCCCATAAACCTGGCCTATATAAGTAGAATGTAATGATTTTCAGTGGGACTGCTAAACTCACAGTGTTTTGTTCACTAACATCTTTTATTTTTAAGTTGTTTGGACTCCACACTGTAATGGGATCAAAAGAGTTTCAGTGTTAGCCTTTGTCCTTGAGGACCTCCGCTCCTTTTTTTTTTTTAACCAATTAAAAAAAAGCAACTCTGGGTCTTTTTTTGCAGCATAGGTCTCGGAAGGATTCGCATCTAATTACACAGATGAATTTACAACATAAACAGACTTATATGAAGTAATCAATATATCTCTACGAAGGTTAACAAGGTCAATTAAGATTCCTTGTGATTTATTTTTTCTTTATGTCATTATTTTTTATCAGCTGTGTATGTGCACAGAATCTTTTCATCTGCATCTCAGAGCTTCATTGGAAAAGAAGCCCCGGAGAACAGAGGTGATGGCTCCATGTCTTTTCTGGAGAAGCCACTAGTTTGATATTTAATTGATGAAGCAGAATTATTCCCTTAAAGAGTGTTTTTTTGTTTTATCATGGCAGCCAAGAAGAAGATCATTGTCCCCTTTCATGTGTGAACCCTGTTTTGTTCTCTATCTCCCTCTCTCATTGTGCAAGAATGAGCAGTTGTATATTGCCACTGGGCAAGTACTGAGAGATCGGCGAAGCAAGGAGCCGGTGAGTGGAGGGGAATGAGTGAGCGGCAGAAATGGGAGGAGGGAAGGAGGCTGCTGTGAAATATGAAACCGCTGCTGTACTAATCGCATGGGAGCTACGGCTTTCCAATTTGGCCAAATAAGCCGCGCTATCTTTTTAAATATAACAAAAACAAACTATCCTGGGCCTTGGTGTGTGTTTCTTCTCCTCTGGAAAACAATCAAACTTTGTAAATGATTAATGGCGTTCCACACTGCTATATTCTCTCTCTGAATATCAAAAGTCTTTTTTCTCCCTATTTATGTTTAAAGCAAAAGGCAATTGTGCTCAAGAAATCTCCTTGATGCCTTTCCAGTTAACCCACTTTCAATGTTTTTATATAAACATGTCTTCGAAAGAATAAGAAAAAAGCAGATAAGCAAGCAAACAGCCAATGAAAGCCTGGGTTGAGTTGAGGAGCATTGGCTTGTGATTATCACAGTGCCATGAATTTGTAGACCAACGGGGAAACATTATTTAGCACACAGAGCACAGAAAAAGAAAGACATGGAGATATACAGTACACTGTTTCACTGTATGTATGGTTAGGGGGGTTGTTCTGTGCCTCAGATGTATCGCCTCAAGTCCCTGATGTTTGTTTAATTACAGTTTCTGTTTTATTTCGTGTCCATTATTCTATTACGTGGAAAAGCTTCCATTCCCAAAGACTTTCAAATCCACTTGTCCAGAAGCCGTCGAATTATAAGCGATGTAGCATTTAGCTTAATTTGAAACGGAATTGGAAACCAAATTCAGCTCATCTTCATACCAATATAAGAATTAGAGTTACCCAGGTGAGTTAAGTTATGATAGGAACAACAGTTTGTTTTATTATCTGCTATTTTATTATACTTCAATGTGGTCAGGAAAGAGAAAGGTGGCAAAGATAAGTGAAAGTTTACTGTGAAAAGTTTGACTTTGTCTGACGAGAGTTATCGTATCAAAAGCTATCTGGTAACTTTGTGTTTCATAAAGTCGACAAGCGAAACACTAACGCTAACTAGCTGTCTAGCCATCTTGTGTGGTTATTTGTGTCGTCGCAGTCGTTGATTTACAGTAAACTATTAGCTTTAATGCTAGCTAGGCTACTTCCGTGTCTCAGCTACAGTGTAACCACAAACTAACCAGCAATGTTTCCTTAAAGAGAAAAAAGATGTTGTGCAGTGCATCAGAATGCACACTTGTCACCACCCAACATACTGTTAAAAATATTAAAAATATTACATTTTATTTCTCCCTTGCGCACATCCTCCCAGGGCAGAATAACCTGGCAGTTTTGTTTCCGTTTTGCTCACTGGCAAAAAGCACAATAATAAATAAAACTTCTGTTTGTTTCTGGCTTTTGTTTGACATTTCTAATCTGCCAAAAAGTCTTATTTTTAACATAAAATGAACGTATATATTTAACTTTTGTAAGCAGCCTGCTGCTTCTGCTGCTAGAAACAAGAAACAATCGGAAGAGAGCCTTTGTTCAATTCTAACAAATTCTTCACTGCAAACATTTTCCTACTCTTTAACTGCCATGTCAATAATCATGTTTTTTTGTTTAGGTGTAAACAAAAATGGAAGCTGTAGAAAATATGCATAAAAATATGGCTGCAGTAAATCAAACATTTAAACAAATCCACTTGCCATGAGAAGAGGGTGTCGGAGTTGCTTATGCTCAGTATCTTTTGCCCATAAAAACCCCTCAAAAGGCAAAGCCTTGGGTGTTGCTGCCAGTTAAATGTTTGGGTGTGCTATATATTCATCTCCTCTGAGCTTCGCTCGACTCAAACAATGACCATCCTCTGGGAATATGACAATTGTTTACTCATGATAATTGTTTTCACATTTTTCAGGCTTAATGCGCTTAGTGGGTGAAACATTTTAGTTTGCTTTACATTAAACAAAATGTTCCAATGTCAACCACAGGCAAAAAGGGCTGGTTATATTCATCATTACAGTCTATTATTTATGTTTTATTTGCTCAAACACTGTCCCTTAAGACTAATAAGCATCATTCTTTTAACTGGTGGTTATGGGATTTTCCCACTGCTGTATAGATGTATAACTTTATATAGTGAAATGTGCTCGCGGCTTAACAATGTAGTTATTGGACCTTGTTTAATCAGTTAGCTAAACAATGTCATGGGTTAGAGTTAACCCAGCTTTGTTCAGAATGATACACGATCAAGTCAAACAGTCACGACCCTGCTTGGCACATTAAGATGATATTTCTTTCTGGATTTTTTCAATTCCATATTTTTACTGACGGTTCAATCTTCTGTGTTCGTATGTCTCTATAATCAGAGACGTCTTTCTTTCTTGGTGGTGGTACTTTTGGTGGGGTTGCTGATTATGAATGACTCCTCTTATGTTTGCATACTCTTAATCATGTTGTTTTGTTATGTGATGTATTCCTGTTAAGTTGTCTTCTGTTTTTTTTATCCATTTATTATTTTATTCCTTTCAAAGTGCACATTGTTTCCTAGACAGGCCGGAATGCAACGCTGTTTTGCAACCAACTCTCAGGTGTTTGATGACATTCTTCCTGCCACAGGGGCCACTGATCCAATACATTCTCAACTATTAGAAAGAAACACTACAGGTGTATTTGCCACCTGACATTATTTGTAAATCGTATTCACAAGTTTAAACAATAAATGAATTTTTACATTTTACATATTTACATATTTGTAGAAGCTACAGTGGACTTAAGCAGATACCTGCAACAGATGGTCGAGTGAAGGCCTAGAGAAACGCAGGTGTACTGAGGAGGATACAGGAGTGTGTGTGTGTGTGTGTGTGTGTGTGTGTGTGTGAGAAACACAATAGTGTGTTTCAGTTGGTGCTTTGTCTACCTGTCTCCAAACACCACCTCTCTCAGGCCCCTTTGATCTAAACACTGAACCTGCCCTGCTCTCCCAAAGTGAGACAGGCAGCCCTGTGATCCTCTAAACAACCTGTGTGTGTGCGTCTGTGTGGATGCACATGCACACATGTGCACGTATACTTTTGTCTGTGTGTTGATGCTTCTCTAGCCTTTTTAATGCTTAAATAAAGACTCAGTTTTCCACCGGAGACATCACCCCAGTGTGCGTCTATGGGGAGCTGCGCTGCTATTGAGCTTTCTCTGTTCTGTAGGCCTGATAAAAGCATTGCCACAGTTCAGACACCAGCTCAGCAATTCATATAGACAGAGCTGAAGATGAGCCATAAATCATAGAACAAAGTGAACGGCCTTCCCCCCCCCCCCCTTCCCCTCATTCTCTTCTGTGTGAGTGGTATGCTTCACTTGTGACCTTCCCTCTTCTTTCTCCTGCATGTTTGTGTTTTCGCAGCACTCCTACTTCATCGCCCCGGATATCAATGGACTGCCAACAATCCCTGAGAGTGTAAGTATTCATGGAAAAAGAAAAGAAAAGAGGAGAATAAGACCCCTTTCTTCCAGAAACATCTGTCTCTAATCGTTTTTTAATCAGACACACTTGTCACCTTTTGAAATGATAGCATCATGTGGTGTTTGTACTTGTAATGTCGAAGTTGTGTGATTGCCTATGGGTAATAGAGGCTTTAAACTGAAGCACTTGTTCTTTTTTTGATTTTGGATTCAAATTGTAGCTCAAGCATTAAGTATCCCAAATCTGTATGACAAGGGACACCATAAAACAGTTATCAATCTGACATGTATGCAACATTGATTGATAGTTTCCAAACACAACTATATCAGGTGTTTTAAATCTGTATTTCTCATCCACTTATTTTTTTTTTACTGCAAAACAATATGTGCAGAAGTCCTTTGACTGCCACTACCGTGCGTCTCTCTTTATGGAAGACTCTGGCACGCTCACCGTCTGTAGCATTGACACTTTACTGTAAGCAAGGACAGTTTGTTATGTACCTGCATATCCTTCTGTTCCTGTCTATCTCCAGAGGAACCTGACAGAGTACTTTGTGGCTGTGGACGTCAACAACATGCTCCAGCTCTACGCCAGTATGCTGCACGAACGCCGCATCATCATTACCTCAAGCAAGCTTAGCACTGTGAGTCCATTCCTTTCAAGTCATTCTCTCAGCTGCAGTTATCAGCTCTGCCCTGTCAGGCACAAGGGGAAAGAAATTCAAATACTGCAGCCACTTAAAGTATGGGTTTCGTAAACATTTAAATCAAGTTGATGTGAAGCTTTTGTCGTAAAATTTTAAGCTTTGTGTTTTCAGTATGTCTTATATAATAATAATAATAATAATTAAATAACGCAGGATTCTTGTTAGATATCTCACTTGCATCCAAAAAATGATATCATAATATGAGAAAAATTAGCTAATTTACAGTAATAGAGCGTCACGGTTGCTATTTTTGCCTTCATATTAAATCTAGATACCAATTTGCCCTCCTAAAAAAAAGTATATATCTCAAATGTTGGGACTGTTTCCTAGATTGAACATGATTCTCTTCATCAATAATCCAGCAGGATATCACACCCTAATTAGTACGATGAGAATATTTATCTGACATGGCTACGCTACTTGTACAGAGAGAGTTGGACTGATCTGTCTGCCCCCCCACCCGCCTCTCTGCCGGGGCATCCTGCAGTCAGACAGCCGCATTATCACTGCGCTCTGACAGGCTGTGAAATCCACACTAAAGCTGGGTTATATTTGACTGGTTGTTTTTATAACTGCAACATATTAATGGCCAAAAAGCCTTAAATTACCCGTTATTACATGTCTTAACTCTCTCACATAATTTAAAGTCCCTTCTGTCTGCGCGACGTAGGAAATCTCTCTGCGTCTTTCTCCCCCTCTCTACCTCCCTCTGTTCCTCATTCCGACCTCCCCCCCCCCCGTTATCTATGTGGCTGACGAGGCAGAGCCAAATGTTTATGACAGATGAGATGGGAGAGGGAAGTGATGTCATCCAAGTCCGATCTGTATCGGTAGTGTAGCCTGTCCTGCCTTGGTATCTACAAGGTTGCAGAACACTGAACAGCCAGAGGGGCCTGTGGGTGGTGATGGGTGCTGGAGGGAACGGTACCCAAGGTCTCTCATAGGAGCTATAATCAGAAAGGGCTGTAAAAATTACCCAGCCCTTAGAGAATATCACCTGTCTCCCCTCAGCGCCTCAGACCAGCAGCAGGGTGTAGCTGCACACTGTGCTGTGACACAAGGGTTACACGATGTAAATTATCAGACTCAAGGGTGAAGGTGTTTTTCATTTTAACAGGAAGAGGGGGTGGAGGTGATATTTGTCTGATTTATAGTTTTCTACAGCTCTGAGACTAATCTTGGCTGTTTTTTTAAAACAAATTTATGCCGACAGGATTTTTTAAGAGCTTCCACGTCAGACCTTAACCTCTGTAAAGCTTTTATCTTCTGCAATCCTTCATCCACTCATCTGTCTATCCATCCATCTTCCTCTGGGAGAGGTGTTTTGGGTTGGTAGCGATATATGTCAGGCACTGTAGTACAAAGGTATTTTCACATCTCCACTGGGATTACTAGCAGGCCTGATGTTATTACTGCTCCTGTGATGCGTTATTTTTTGCTTATGGGTCGAATGACCTCCTAGTTCAAGTGGAAATGGCTGCCATGATTCTGTAAGCCAGCTATCTTAGTGTACATACTTAACTGCAAAGAGCCCAGCTCATTATCCACACCACTGTCTAGTGATCAAATATCTTAAAGGATGGGAAATATATAATTAATGTCAGAGTTTGTCAACGTGATTGTTGAAGTGAGTGTTCGCAGTCACTGGATGGACATGTAATATTTCTATAGTCTGCTTGCCACAGATAGAGGATGTATGAGAGAAGGTATTGTTAGTAACATCGTTAGTACCATCCAGCTGCTTTTCACCACCTCCGCCTGTCCAGCCTCTCAGCCAAGCAAAGAGAAACAGGGAATAGAAAGTGGAAGGAGAGCGAGAAAGACACGCACACGCAGAGATATACTGCATTTATTCTGCCTGCTCTAGGTGCTGCCTGTGTTAAAGCCCCCGGTGAACCCAGTGTGTCAGTCTGCCAGTACATGGCCGGCGCGTCTCGCAAGCAGCCAACAGCAAAGGAATAAATCATGATCTTACAACAATGCGTCAGTTGACTTATTGCTGTTTCGTGACCGGAGGTGAATGGTACCACTGTTTTAAAAGGCCGGTCGGCGGTGGCGCAGGGGCGGGAGCCAGCCGAGCGTGCAGCCTTGTCATAGGGCCGTATAATAGGGCTGCATCGGCCCTTCCTCTAACTAGTCAGTTGGGAGGACCCCCACCACCATCGCCCCACCACCCTCCGTGTCTTTCATCTGCCGAGGCCCCCCAGCTCTCGAGCCCAGCCTCTGCCCTGCCTATCGCCCAAACTCACACAGCCCGGCCCCAGCACCGGCTGACAGCAGCCTTCTCATCAGTCTGTCAGGCCTATGCTAACAAGGAACTATCCATCCACCATGCCCTAGAGTGCCAGCTGTCTCTCTGTTTCCTGCCTTTTCATCTGTTCTTCTTCTCCTCTCCTTCCTTGACTTCTCTCTGTCTCTCTACTTTCTCTCTATCTTAGTTATTCTTCCTCGCTGACATATTATTTTCTGTCCATCTGTCTCTCACTCACCCTGGCTACACCTCTCTTTCTCTCTGACTTTGCCTCCCTCTTCCTGGGTGTCTTAATGTGTCTCTCTGTTGTTAGGCATCTGCAGAACATCGGGACGTCCTTCTCCTCAATAGACTTATCTCAGCCCCATGCCATGTCTGACTTGTGCCGCTGTGAACGTGTTTGTGCATATGTGCACGTCTTGGGTGTTTGTGTCTCTTTTGCATGCATCTGTTTGTGTGTCTTCTGCGCTCACAGGTGTTTGTACCTTATGTCTTGTGTCTTTCTGTGCGTGCATGTGTGGGAGGCCTGGTGTTAGCTGTTACCTGTGTCGTCCTGTGTGCCCTCTCTCTCTCTCTCCCTGTGCCACCTACTTGTTTGTGGCACACCTGCCTGACATCGGTGTTTGTCAACAGAGGGAGAAGCAGAGCACGGGTAATTGGTGACTCTGTACAGGGGAGGGGAGAGGAAAAGGCTAACATAGCAATAAACCAACAGGAGAAGCGAGGGAGAGGATAGCAATGGACAGAAGGAAAGCAGGATGAGAGGAGGAAAACGGAATAAAAAAAATAAAGAACTTGGATTGAAATGAAGCTGGGAAAGGAGAAGAGAGGACTGAATTTGGAGAGTGCGTAGGGACAGAGTTGGAAGGAAAGGCTAGTGGAGGAGAAATGAGCGTTTGAGGCTGGTGTGAAGAGGTCAAGAGCGACTCTGTTGATACCATTCCTCCTGTCAAATTGAATTACATTGCCTGCAGCAGCTATTTGTCTCACACTCCGATCTCGCTGTAATTTAAGATGTGCGATGGGTTCCCTCATCCAACAGTATTCAAGCAGAGGGAATGACTGTTGTTGTGTTCTCGATCCAGTAAAATCACTATTAAACTGCCGTTAATATGAAAACTATAAGGTGTATCTAGCAGGCCCCCACGGTAGCAGTTTCTCCATGTTCTGTCCGTGCTTCACTTCAACATGTCCGGTTGCTCAGGTAAAGAGGAATGGTGTGGGTGGAAACGCACTGCTTACTTGACAGTCTGTAGAGCTCTTAGTTGCAGTGTTGAACAGATCTGAGGCCTCTGGTGGGTCCAGCTCTTTAAGGAAACACCACTGTTAAAGGGTTGTGTGGCTGTTCAGGCAGCTAGAGGGACGAGCTCATCTGAATATGATTGTGCATAAATACAAAGAGCCGTCAGAAGAGTTGGGGTACCTATCCACATGTGACTAATATTTTAGTTTTTTGTTCTCTGTGTAGTAATTCAAGTTTTTGGTTCATATCCTGCAGAAAAAAACTACATGAGCATTTCCCTATTCCATACTACATACTACTTCTAAACAGCTAGTAAGCATATGGTGTGTTCACAGTGCAAAAGTGACACAGTTCAGTAAGTGTGCATACAACGCTTGATTTTTCAGACTGCTGTTGATGGACATTATTGTCCCACAATGCATTGCACAAAGGAAATGGGGGAGATGCTCGCAGATGGAAAGTATTAAAATGAATTGTAGATGGTGGTAAAACGGCTTTGTGAACACAGCAGAAAACAAAAAAATAACTATTAAATCTTTGAAAAACATTTTATATTAAACATCTGTTTAAAGTTTAATTGGTAGTGACTTTCCAAAGTCGCAGCTTGATTGACATCACCGGCACTGTTCCTGTTGGAATTAAATTATTATGTTGATTTTTTTGTATACTGCAAAAACATAATACTGAGGCATTTAGTAGTACTTACTGTAAACTATTAGCATGTGATATGGAATGGGGCACGGCAATTGACTCACTCTCAGACCCCATTATTGACAAAACTGGTGTGTGACCACTTAGCTTAGGTTTATAGCTACCGACTTCAAACTTGCAATGCAAATTTAGTCTCTTATTCACTTCTCTCTTTCTTCTTCTCTCACTTTCACCTCCTCCTCTCTATCTCTTAATGTCTCTCTTGCTGTCTCTCCTGCCTTTAGTTCCGTGGAATGGATCTTGGAAAACCAGTGTTTGTGTGGACGCTTTCTGTCTCGGCTACAGCGCACTAAAAAAGCTCTCAGGGCAGAACCAAAGACCTTGACTGCTTTTTGAAGCAGGCTGTCGCTGTATAATCGGTTAGCTTTTTCTCAGAGGAAGGGGGAACACACACACCCATATGCACACACACGCGCACACACACACACACACACACACACACACACACACACACACACACACACACACACACACATACAGAGTGTAAGAGGCAGGCAGCCCCTCATTACTGGGCAGAGCCCTGGTCCCTGAGGACAGGACCCAGCACCTAATCCTGTATTTGTTCTTGGGGACTGTATCTGTGATTCTCCATTGAATGGAATATTAAGCACCCAGGTCTTTTGTGGAGCGTGTAAGCCATTTGGCTCCACTCATCTATTATTTATCAGCCTGGCAAATATTTTATCAGCCTTAGCCTCTCATGACCCACTCTCATGTGAAGTCCCCCCCCCCCCATCTAAATGAAGAAAAAAAGAGGGGTACAAATTCTCTTTTTTCCAATTTACTTTTTGCCCCGTTCGTTCTAAAACCTGAACAAGGACGCAGGATGTATTTAGCTGAATTAGAGAAGCAAATATGTGAGCTATTCCTCTGGAGTTCCCTCCAAGTTGCCTTATCTCAGGCACCCTGCCACCTCTATTTGCTTTGGAGATAGCAAATAAAAGAGAAATCTAGATTTGCTTTATAAATCATTATCTTAGTTTCAGTAACCCCCCTCCCCTCTCGGCCAACTCCCTCAAGCCAGCAGCCCAGCCTGAGAAGAAGAGAAGCAGAGAGAGAGACTCCTGTTTTCCCTTTCAACCTGAGAGTAAATCATGCCAGTTGGGGGGCTCACCTTGAGGCCTGGTGGAGATAATTGGAGTTGGTTAGCGAGGTGTTCTGTGCCATTACCTCCTGGTACCAGCGAATGGCTGGGGCTTGTCTCGCACTCCCAGAGGAGGAATACACTCGCCTGTTGGCGCTCCGCTAAGTGTGTGCGTGTGTGCGCGTGTGGCACATGTACGTATGTGTGTATGTATATCCGCAGCCGGATTGCTGACCTCTCTTCATCACAATTTAATGGCCCCTTACTGTCTTCACTTTGGAAAGGGGAGAAGGGTGTGATGGTTTTGATAGTAGCTCTTCCACCAAGTGCCTCACTTTCAGACATTAATATTCATAGCATTGATTTATTTTCAGAATTAGCAAAAAAACAAACTGTTTGCCAGGGAATAATCCTGACAGGAGCGTGGCATTGTTGTGTTTTATTTGAAGGCGGCAGGCAGCGGAAATATGCATATGCAGATACACAGAGCAAGACACCAATTAAATGTTGATTAAGTCCTAACTATTGTGGGACTGGGTGTAGGAGAGATTGCATGGAGACGATAAAAAAAAAAGATCATTGCTTTTTCCAGCCGATGTGAAAAATGAATGCGTAACAAACACGCAGGGAGGCACATGGACACACACACACACACACACACACACACACACACTCTTTTTGTTAGAAGCTTTTGAGATGTCCAATCTTGATGTTTGGATGGATTTAGAGGGTGGGGCACGCTTTTCTCTTCCTCTGGCCACGGTAGTTTTCAGTCGCCAAGCTTACCCGCTTTTGTCCGGTCAATTGTGACACTGTGTGCTAGTGAGCAGGGGGTCTCCTGGTAGTTGTGCGTGTGTGTGTGTGTGTGTGATAGTGTGTGTCCGCTTCACACATTGACTGTGAAGCTGCAGCAGTATAACGGCGGCTGCTGCTCCGGGGTCCCAGCGGTATTGGCCTAGCCCGCAGTCTCTCTTGGCTAACTCATGTTTCATTCTTTGGCAATTTGCCCTAATGAAGTCCCGCAGGAGCCCCTCAGACCTCTGTTCTCTTTCCATATTTAATCATGTTATTTTAATCTGGGGGATGAGCTAACGCCTCTTTCTCCTGCCGTGTCTCTGCGTCTCAGTGTGTGTGTTGCAGGTCATTACTATAGCTGGGTTTTCATGAGATGGGATGTCAAGGAGGGGGGGGGGGGGGGTGGGTGCACTGGTTTTTAAAACAATGGGAGACAATGACTTTAATTTTATGTGTAATGTTGGTTTGACAATATAGAGAGCTCCTTTGAGAAGGAGTGTCATCTTCATGTGATTGCTTCTCATTATTTGTTAAAAAAAGAGATTATTTTCCTTTTAATTTACGAGTCTTAGTAGTTGGCGTAATTTAGATTTTTATGGTTACTGTCGGCACTGTTTTGGGCTCCTTTTTGTGTTTTTTTTGTGCAGGTCGCAGCACAATTCTCACTTTGACATTGAATTGAAAAGCAGTTAATTATGAACGCTGGACTATTTGCTCTCATTTATGTGTTCAAAACCGCTTAGAAGTCTGTGCTTTGAATTATTTCTTTATTAAAGTGTCTCAATGCCATGTGCTATCGTGGCAATATTATTGCAGTGATGACCCAACACAAATGAATCAATATGGAGTAAACATTGGTTTCATTGTTCTCAGGTGTGTAAAGCATGTGTTGCCTTTCTTCATGTCAACACTTTTCTTTTTTTACCTCGTCATCAATCTGTCTCTCCTCTTCTGTGTTTATGTCATGAGTTTAAGACAAGGCTCATATCAACTGGTTGATCTCCAGCTTTCATTCTGTTCTTCTCTTCCTCCAGCAATAGCTTGCAGGTCGTGTGTTCAACACAACAGCACTAGACATGTCGGTGTACCACGTTTCTTTCTGAGGGCTTTTGTTTTTTAGCAAGATTAAAAGCTAACTCAATGAAATCAAACATAGTGTACATCACCGCATCAACAAAAAGCATCACTGCAGCAGCAACCTTTATCAGACTTCTAGTTTTAAAGAGCACAGGATATTAACAGTGTATTGTTCAGAAGAGAATAAAGCTGTCTTTCTCTTCTTCTAAACACTTTAGCTGGATAGAAACTTAGTTGAATAAAAAAAAAGACAGTTATTTTTAACTGTTGCAGCTTTTTCTCTGTGAGAATTCTTGAGCCTGATATCACACACATCTTCAGTAAAATAAAAATGTAACATACAGCAAAGACTTTCCTTTTCTTATTTTTTGTGTTGCCTTGGAAAGTTGTGTTGAATTTGTCCTCGGGCTTCTTTCTCTCTCTGTAGTTAACTGCATGTGTCCACGGTGCGGCTGCGCTGCTCTTTCCTATGTACTGGCAGCACATCTTCATCCCTGTACTGCCCCCGCATCTTCTGGACTACTGCTGGTAAGTCTGACCACCTCTGAAACACACACATACACGAACACCATGACGCTCATCATAAGAAATGTTTACACCCCCACCATTTCTCTTATTCTTTCTCTCATTTTTCAACCACCTTCCAACACACAGACGTGCACGCTCACACACACACACACACACCTGACACATAGACACGTAAACACACAACGCGCCACGTGTGCTGGTCGTGCACCGAGCTCTGCGGCTCAAACCTCGGTGTAAACGTGCAGACACACATCTTCACACATTCTCCCACCCGTTCTCCAAGCCGCTCTCACGATTCCTCTCGGGGTGCGCCTTCTCCTGTGTGGCCCACCGACATAATGAACGACCTGGATCACCTTGCTCCATATTTCATGCCAGTGCTAGAACCACCAGGCTCTCATCATCTTAGCCCTCTCAGGGGTTCATTACCACCCATCCAACTCAAATCCAACACATTTAAATAGATGTGATGGAAACTGAATGGAGAGCAGACAGCTCATCTACAAATCTACATGTGTTCATATCAACGTTAGATATGTACATATAGAAGAAGAAAAAAAGAAGCAGAATGTGAAAGTCAGCTTATGTTGAAGGAGCTGTTTTTCGTTGAATCAGTGGCGATAGTGCGTACAGTACAGTGCTTTACCATAAGGGGCACATCAGCTTCAAAAAGCTATTCATCACTGACAGTAAAATGTGATTTTCAACACTCTGTGAAGACTCATCATTATCTTATTTAATCACCTCCATGCACTGATTAGATAACTCAATTAGTGTGTGTGTGTGTGTGTGTGTGTGTGTGTGTGTGTGTGTGTGTGTGTGTGTGTGTGTGTGTGTGTGTGTGTGTGTGTGTGTGTGTGTGTGTGTGTGTGTGTGAAAAAAAAGTCGGTATATTTCTGAAACGGAGAAGACGGCGGCTAAAGCTCAGAGCTACAGGCCTGCTGTTTGTTTTGCATTTGCTTTAAGTTGATTACAAGCTTGTGGCTTGTGAATGATTCTGGCCATGCACTGACCCAACGCTGTCAGATTGTTGCCTTCTCTGTACACCTCAACATAAAAATGTTTTCTATTTGCCTAGTTTTTGTTGATTTTATTCGTCGTAGTGGAAGGGGAAACAAACTCTATCATTCAGCCTTTCCTTCCACTAGCTTTAATATGAAGGTAAATATATAAAAACAAGAAGGACATGATAATAAACATGCAAAGCAAAGAAAACATTTGACTCTTCTACCCTTTTAACTTTTTAGGAGTCTGTCTGTACTTTCTGAGGAAAAACTCTATAAAATGTCCTGCAAAAGCATTTATTTTTGTTATTGTTAAGATTATTCTTTATTTACATAATAGATATTGGTAGTAATAAGAGTCGTAGTAGTAGGGGCATTTGTATTCTCAGTATTTTTCTGTAAGGTCTTTCCAGGTTAACGAATGCTTACGAGTGTGGACGTTTCTCACAACATTTATAAAACCTTTTTGAATGTCAATGACTGAAAATCTAAGATAGTTGAAGTCAAAATGAAGGAGAATCTTATTTAAACCAGTCCAGTAGCACCAGATTAATGTGCTTGCCCTGCTACACACACACACACACACACACACACACACACACACACACACACACACACACACACACACACCAGTTAATGTAATTGTTTCTCATGTTGAGAGTCATGGTGTTTCTTGTGGAAATTAGTTTTAAAGTCAGATCTTTGGTCAGCGGCCGTGCCTTACATGATCTGATTGGGTTAAAGAACAACATATGGACCATAATCAGTCGTGCTGCCTATGTTATGATTATGTTACCTGATGCTAAGTTAGTTTGTTTCAGTGCATCCAGTGCACATCTGTTGCATAACAATTTCTAGCAATTGAGAAAATAGATTTATAGTCTTAGAGTTTATTCTTAGGTTTCATCATTCAGTATATTTAGGTATCATTTGGGGTATTCAATGAATGTTTTTTAATTAATTATTAAGATAGCCAGGTCATATCGTCAGATATTCAGGGGGAGGTTTGCTAAGTGCAATGCTCTTTTGTTTTCAATTATATAAGAATACAGAGAAAAGCAGCAAATCGTTACTTTGAAGAGGCGGTGATTTATGCGAGACTAAAGAAATCAAAAATCAACATAGTTATTGAATACATTGCTGTAGACTCTCTAATCTGTTAATCAAAGAATACATTAAGCGTTTAACTTTGTCAGACTGGTGTGTGAAATGTGCTGTGCTTGTGTAGCCGCCATAAAGATTTCTATACTGCGTTTAACCATCTGATATTGATATTGCTCACACCTTTGTTTTCCTCTCTCCATCCACAGTGCTCCTATGCCATACTTTGTAGGAGTTCATCTTAGTCTGCTTGAGGTATGTAAACTAATCTGTGGGGTATGTATATGCATGTATATAAATGTACACCATTATACTGTATGTGCATAATTATGCATAAATTGATGTATGTATGTGAAAACTCAATACTGTATATGAAATGTTAAATATTTCTTAAGTTCCAGGTATGTATTAGAATTTTCTTAAAATGAAATAACAGTTACAATCAGGGACAATGTTGTAAAAGTACATATTAGATTCCTAGTGTTCCCTCTCTGTACATATGGTCAGCTAATGCTGCACCACGTTTGGTAGCAGAAATTTCAGGCCATTTTTGGCATCTTCAACATATTGAATAAAAAAAAGAAAAAGTATGTTTTTTCCTCTTTATCTTGCTTGTGTGCATTCTTAACTAAAAGTACAAAAGACAGAGAGAGAAAGGCAGAAAAAGCATCTGCGAACAAAGAGCTTTTTTCTATTTCATTGTTAAACCCTGTGTGTTGGTTGGGGGGCAAGCCGTCACCAGCACTGCGGTTGTGTGTGAATGCATGTTGCAAGCGCGCGCACATTTGCACTTGTGTTTGTGTAAGTGTAATTGTGCAAATCCATATGTTGTAATGCGCCTATATATGTGTGTGTGTGTGTGTGTGTGTGTGTGTGTGAGTGTGTGTGATATTTGTCTGACAGTTGCGGCAGTGGCAGTATTTATCACACTCTGCATCCGTGACAGATCCCCTTTCCGCCACTACATAATTAGTCCAGATCAGCATGTGAGCCTCCACTGCACATGCTGTCACAAAAGTGACAAACTAGAAATTCACACACTACGCTGCCTCCCCCCCCCACACCTGCCTGCATCCTGCGCCACACTGAAATAATAGTTGAATTTGTCGCCATCAGAATGCACACAGCACAGCACAGCACAGCATCACTGTCTTGTTGTTGATGCATGAGGTTTTGGTGCTGTGGAAAATGTTTGCGCAATCCAAATGTTTCCTCTCAGTGCCATTTTTCATTTTGTGAGCAAGTGTGTGTGTGTGTGTGTGTGTGTGTGTGTGTTACAGTAAAGATGTCCTAATATTTTTTTCCCTACACGCCATATTTCATCGCTAATCGTAAAGGAGCGTGATGACAGTGTAGTTTTAAATGTGACCGCTGTGCTTTCTCCTTCCTGGGGCTTCAGTACAGAAAACACACCTGGGCCACACTTTTCAAGTGTTAACTTAATTTCATTATTTGATTATTAACATAAGCTATATTCTCAGGATCTTTGTTATTTCAAATATGTAAAACATGCATTATTCCCCCAATGTTCAATAGAAAACACAATTAATTAGTTAGACAGCAAAACACATTGGGACACTTTGAAAAATAATTATTAAATGTAAATGTAAAAGCATTATTTTTAATTGTTAATATTATAAGAAATGTTGCATGCATGTTGTAATAATATATATTTTTTTCCTTATTGTGAGATTGTGATTAGAGTTGTTTTAATTACTGTGGCAGCGTTGATAACACTGGACATTTCCTCCTTTAGAGAGTACGCAGTCGATCACTGGAGGATGTGGTCATTCTGAATGTGGACACCAACACCCTGGAGAGTCCCTTTGATGACCTGCACAACCTGCCCAGTGACGTGGTGAGGAGCACACACGCACGCACACACACACGCACACACACACACGCACACACACGCACACACACCTTTCAGAGCTTCTCACCCTTTATTGTCTCATTACACATGACACACAGAAGATTCCTTTTTCCTCTTTTACATCAAGTCTCACTTGCATAAACACACATTCTCTTTTCCTCCAATGTACTCACATACTCAGATGCTCACACCCACGTGCACACTCACACACTCTCTCTCACACACACACACACACACACACACACACACACACACACACACACACACACAGAAAAACATACACAGACAAACCCATACACATGCAGAAACTTGTCAAAGTACAGCTCTGTCCCCTCCCCACATCATTAATGACTGCAGCACTGGCTCCTCAGATTGTGGCTGTCTAAAGTAAACTCCCGTCGCGTCGTATGACGCTTGAAGGCGAACAGCATTCCCCGACCATCAGAGGCTTGTGGGAAAATGTGCAACTCCCTTCCCTTCATCTCCATCCATTCTAATCATTATTTCACAAAGTCTTGCATTTCTGCCTGCCCACTGGCACGTTTCTGAGAACGAGAGATAGGAGGAGGGAACGAGGCAGAGAAAAGAAAAGGCAGAGATGGGTGATTTTCTAAGGGGAGAGAGTGGGAGAGAGTGGGAGGAAGGGGGCCAATTACCAGTATGGGCAGTGAAGCCACCTGCCAGTGCATCGTCTCTTTAATTAATGAAGCACTGACGCCGGTCACTGCTACAGGAAACATCACCACGGCGTCAGGGTCACTCGCACTTTTACACACACACACACACACACACACACACACACACACACACATAGAGAACAACACACGTGCTTGTCTTCCCCGTCTTTGTCGAAGTAGGAATCTGTTTGTTTAGCTGTTCTTCTAGGTGTATATTTTAAAGCTCCTCTGTGAGGCGCTGAGGCTGCGGACGCACTATTACCCACACTACTAACAGTATATTCTCAGGTTCCACCGCCTACCAGACTCCAGGCTTACCCACAATATATAATTCATTCCGCTGCCCAACAGACTCCAGACCTTGTCACACTCCCACACTTCTGTGGTTCTCTGGATTTAGCACTGCATAGCCTACTATGAATGTTGGTGAGCGTCGATGCCTCCTTGCAACCTGCTATGATGCGATCTTTTTCCTACATTTAAAAAAAATTCCTGCCTACTTTTTTTTAGCCTGCCTGCTTTATCGCCTGCCTTACTGCCTGGCTGCTCGAGTTTCATGACACCTGTCTGCCTTCTTGTCTTTCTCTCACAGTACTTACCGCCAACCTGGACATTTCCCACCCGCTGTTTGCTTCTCCTGCTTCTTTGCCTACTGTATGTGCCTGTCTGCCTACAGTACCTTCTTTTCACTTCCTGCCTGCTTGCTTTTCTGCACCGAGGGACTCGAGCTTTAAATTAGATTGCAAACTGAGTTTGTCATGAAAAGGAGTCAGGGCTTTTGAAAACGAGAAAAGCCTTTGTCTTTGCCGTGTGATAAATTAAGTGGCAGGCTCAGAGCCTTTTTGCTTTGATCCCCTACTCACCATTTTTCCTTACTAATGACAGAACATAGCCCGCATATCATGTCAAATTACACCACCTGAAACGGAAACCTCACTGGCATTAATATATTTATTGCAACAAATTGTTGTTGTTGTTTTTATTGCGATTCACTTTTTTTTCTTTTCTGTCTCCTCTCATCTTTTCACCGGGGCTAGTAGATTAATAAGGAAGCGAGCAGGTACTAATTGAGTGGAATTCCAGGTCTCTTGTTAGTTTGCTTGTTAGTGATGAGGACATGCCACATGGCATTTGATGTTTGTGTTTACACACAAGGAGATGTTTGAGGCATTGTGCAGTTTGTCAAACAGAGGCCTGAAATTTGGATTAATGCTGAGCGATTCTCTGCCTGGGCTGAGCTGCAGCGCGTTGTTTCTGAGCTATTAAAACACTCTTCATTTCTCTCTAATTCTCAGTGTAACACTGGCTACTTAACACTCAGGCTTTATTCAGCGTGAAACCCAAGCCATGAGACCTATGAAGTAATGATTGCTCTCGCTTTAAAAGCCCAGCATCACTTTGTATGAATATATAAAGCATGAAATGGATTAAAAGGTGAAGGCCACAGGCAGTCTTTGTGTGTCTTTTAAGTCTAACTAAGAGTGAAAACAAAGCACTCTGATGTTGATTTAAGCAAACCTTTAGAGATCCGTCTAATTATAGCAATGCAGGCTGTGAGCACATGTGGACTCTATTACGTAGCCGGGCTGACCAGTGACCGTGCTTTTAGCAGGTTCAGAGTTCACAGTTGTCCTGAATTAGCCACCCTCTTTCAGACAAGACCCCTACGCCGGCTCCACTAGTGCCCGCCCCTTAATGGTCTTTTCCCGCAACTTCACACATAATATTTTAGATTTATTGACTATTACAAATGCTACCATGCCAGTAGCGGTTCCGTTTAGCAGAAAAAGGAAAGATCTGAATAACAGAGTAATTGGTCACGGGTCAAAAAAGGATGCAACAATCTTAAAAAAAACGTTACAACGTTTTTTAAATTGGAAACGTCAGGTTCAGCATTAATTGTACTTTAGTTCTGGATTTGTCTTTTTAAATGTACAGGGAATGTTTTGACAGTGGCAATAAATAAATCAAGTCAATCTCTTTTAACATTTTTTATTTGTATTTATTTTTCCCTGTACAATTTTTATTTTATCTTAACTTTCCCTTTTTTAACCATATATATATATATATATATATATATATGTTTTTTTTTTTTTTTAAGTCTTTTTATAAAAAATAATGCAGATCAAGGGACTTTTTTGTTACTTTATTTGAGTTTGTGCTTTTCTATTTTTTTTTACCCTTACTTTAGATAAACATTGTGTTATTATAAATAAGTCCTTTTTATTTATTTTACATTGTGTATTTTTAACAGGATTTTGCATATTTCAAGATTTGCCTAAGTTGAACTGAAAGTTTCAATAGTTTTTACACATTAATAAATCATATTAATCTCAGAGAGACTGTGCTCGTGTCAGTAAAATCAATGTGTTGACAAGCACACTGAAAAGAAATATTCAATAAAAAACAGTTTTTTCCATGGTAGATCAAGGTATTTTTGTTTCTCTTTCTGAGATCCACAGTTCCTCTTTCGCGCAGAGATTGTGCTGATAAAGTTATAATTGGCTTTTGGTTGGTGGAGCTGTTTACTGCGCTAGTCATTAAAAGTATCCAAGAATAGCGAATTAGGAGTCTGTTAATTCTGAAAACAAACAGCGTGTGACTGAATCAGATTTTTATTTGATCCCGGCAATTGATCTCAAACCAATGACGGAATTTTTTTTCATGTATTATTCTTTCTGTGCCACATATTCAAGGTGAGGTGCTACAATACAGCTTACATCTTTATTTTCAGATGCTCTCTCTCACATCACAGCCTAATTCCTTCTATTCTCCTCCTCTCTGCCTCTCGCTACTTTGCTGACACCGTGTACCCATACATTCCTAGCCTTCATACATTTGATCATTTGTATTCCCAATCAAGGGGGGAATTTACAGCGTACACTCCTACTTCCTGTATTTCAAGCCTGCATTTGGAGGTTTACAAATGAATGAGGGGGTTGAGGTTGTGTCTGCGCGCCTCTCCTGAGATCACCTGGCACACTTAATCAAACATCGCGGCTTTAATTTGGTGTTCAGTTTCCAATGCTCCCAGAAAACAACATCTACATCATCATCTACAACAGAGTACAGCCGACAGCAGGCAAACACTCGCACACGCAGATGCACCGACACACACAGGCACCTACACATTGTCGGCCAGGAATGTTCATCAATGACATTTAGATCTAGTTCAGGAGTAAACTTTTGCTACTCACAGGTTTTTGGTAAGTCCACCAGATTCTCCTATTTTTAGTATCGATACAGCAGAGTGTGTTTCATTTCACTGGTGTCTTCCCAGTATGGCGGAGCCACTTACAGTAAAGCCCCTCACATGCTGTACTAACTATATGTTAGCTCAGTGCCGGAAATGTGGTTACTCCACCTCACTTACATACTGTACTTTCCCAGAAACAGTCTCACTGTCTACAACAGATCATAACAAGCTCCAAAGTATTTGATTTTCTTATTGCTGTCGAGGCTGTACTTTACCAACTGCAAACGTACGCATCTGCTCATTTGAAACATTATTTTATAGGTTACGATTGTTTTAAATGGCGCTGAACTGTGCTCACACTCTCTCGCTGCAGTGTTATAGCCCCTCAGTTACTCATGTGGAGTTTTAAAGCTGCACTTCATTTTCACATACTCGTTCTGCCGGCGGTTCACTCTGGATTAGGAGTCAAAAAGAGAGAGCAGCATCACCCACTGCGTTAGTTATTGAAGTGAGAGATGACATTTAGCTGTAGTTAATTATGTATGCAAAACTCAGCCGCTCAGCTGCTATAAGAGGTCAGCTTGACAAAGTAACCCCACACCGGGGAGAGTCTCATGGCAGTGAGATAGCCCTATTAAAACACACACACATATACACACACACAGAATTCATCTCCCCCTTGCTTTCTCACACTTTTTCATTACACTTGACTAATGTATTGTATTGCATGCGCCTAACAGCAGATTAACATACTGAATGACTAAGATTTATATGTCTCACTACATGCCTTTAATATCTGGTCTATTTTAGTCTTTCTCCATTTTTATTCAATATTTATTATTATTATTATTTATCCAATATTTGCTATCATGCCAAATTCTAGACGTTAGTGATCTTACATGGTTAGTTATGAAAGATCGTTGTTAACTCTACCTCATTAACTTAAGTAATATTCCTATTATTGTGCAAATTGCCATCAGACTTAAAAAGGAGGTTAATTTAAAAATAATTAAAACATGAAATACCTCATATTTATTTTAAATTGAATGAATGAATTTCATAGATTGCAAGTTGCATCCTTATCGTGCACATGTATGTGTGTGCATTTGTGAGAGTATATGCCGGTTCTCCGTGTGTCTTTGTTCAGATTTGTGTGTGTGTGTGTGTGTGTGTGTGTGTGTGTGTGTGTGTGTACAGTTCAGACTGCAGCACATCAAAAGAAAGTGGGAGATTTTCATAACTATTTTTTTCTTTGTAGTTCTTTAATTGCGTCCCCATGGCTTTCTTTCCCTGGACAGAATCTTAAACAAAACATTCTTTTTTTGTGAGAAGAAAACCCAACTTTTATTTTTTTAACAACAGACAAGTGTCAGGGTCGTTATTTAGGAGGATTTTATTTTTTTTAATGTTTTAGTGAAGATTTAGAGGAAAATTCTAAATATATATTCAGAGTTTTGTGAGCAACTTTTCTTTCTTTCACTTATCTTTTTCTTTCATTTACTCAATAGTAAATATAATATTATCCATTATGCTCTTACCTGTTGTCATGCTTTTTTTCTTTTTTCGGTTTTTTATTAACTAGAAGTTAATTAGAAGAGAACTGGAAGTTAAGGATTTGCCTAATAGTGAATTAACAGCGATGATCAGGTTTCATATGTTGTGTGGTCTGACTGATTATAGCACTTTGAGGGGACGCTAAGACTAGAAAAGTGCTATTTAAATGCAGTCCATTTACCATTATATGAGCACTTTGTACATAAATATTTCCTGTTGTAATGCACAGCATAGTGATAAAACTATAATTATTTCATCAGGGTTGAGTTTTAGAAGCAGTAGTGGTTATAGACTGCTTCATCTCATGTACAAAGACATTGAGAGGTGTTTGTGTTTGCTATTTATTTTTATATTGTGTGGGTGTAAATGGAATATATACACATTACCTGCGTACATTATGTATTCACATGCATGTATTATAGTATGTAGTATGATACGAGTTAGTCCCGGATGGATGTTTGTGTTCTGCTGGTCCCTGCCTGACTGTGAGGGGATGATACCACTGTAGGTGACACCAGGCACAGCGTGCGTCTGTGTGTACACATACATGGACTCACACACACATTCACACAGATGCCTGGTGTCACCTACAGTGGTATCATCCCTTACAGCCAGGCAGGGATCATCATTGCACCTGCTAATTACCATCTCCAGCTGGAGAGTTAAATGGAGATCTGTTCTATGTCTGACCTTTGACCCCATGCTCTTTATGTGACGCACTTCAAACCCTGTTTGGGGCTAGCTGGGCTGGGCCTTAATGAGGCCCCATGTCTGCCCTCTGTGGGCTGTGCGCCTCGGATGCCCCACTTTCATCCCCGACCATCTTCCCTTGATGTAAATTGAAAAGATCACAGCTATGGGGAGAAGACCTGTACTGGAAAGGCCTCTCTGCATAGATTATGAATATCATAACTCAACAGTTTTTTTTTCTTCCTCCCTCCCTCCCTCCCTCCCCCCAACCACCCACTCCCCTCTCTCCTCCTGCCACCCCTTCCCTGTACAATGCTATAGTTCTAATTGGACCCAATGGGGGACTCTCTGCCTTTGATCTCATCACTGCCACTGTGACTTTACACTAAAAAATGTCACTGCCAAATAGGGTTATCACCTGTAGAGCCTGGCCTTCCTCTGATGCCTGTACGCATCTCGTTAGCTTCACTCAAATTGTAAAAGTTAATTAGTTTGACAGAGCCATTACCGTGGAGGTATACCTGATAATTGTTACTAAACACACATTTAGTTTTTGTCTCGGATATGTGAATGAGAACGTGGACTGCGCTTCCTTTTCCGATATTCTGGTATTTTTCATGCACTTCTGCTATATTTGTTATGTGATGATTCAATTAATTATCACATATTTTTTACCATGCCTAATCTTACTCGTGAATCAACGTGAAACTTTGAACTTATTGCTTTATCACCCGTTTTCTTCTCCGGGTAGCAAAACCCAAGTGATTGTGTCCCCACCTCATTAAAAAGTGTTTGCCACTGCAGTGCTCTCACCCATTCAAAGCTGCTGTACTGTGTGCAGAGTAAACTCCGCTATCCCGTCTCCTCTGACAGTCTTTGGGGTATGCCTCCCCCACTTAGACTGACATTGTGTTGTCTTTGATTCCCCCCCCCCCCCCCCTCTCAAAAAAAAGACAGTTTAATGATTTGCGAGGATGAAAAAAATCTGTGAAAACGCACATAAACATGAAATATTAATTTCAGAAATGGCTTTACATAAACATAAAAGCATTTAGCACAATGAGTGAATATGGAGATGGCACTTGTTAATTTAACCGTGATAAACTTCCTGTTTGATGCCTGGGAGCATTTGCAATGGCAGCACGGGGACGTTGTGGAGAGTGAGAAAGCCCAGGGGAGAGGAATCCACGCTGTTCGTTTTGTCTTTGTCCCAGTTTAAGACTGCCACTCTCTCTGTCTCGCTTTCTCTCAGCCTCTGTTTCTTTCCGCCGGTCCTCTGTACGAGCCGTGCTAACACTTTTCTTCTCCTCCCTGAAGTTTTCCAGATAGGCTAATTGCAGATGCCAGACCACGATATCCCTCCAACGCTGCAGCTACACAGCATGATATATTTGGTCACCTCTCATTGAAGTAGACCTGATCAAAATTATTTCATTTCGTCACAACTTCAAATCTTTCTTTTCAATTAACACACAAATATTTGACACACACTCTGAACACAGAACCACCAGAGCACACACACACACACACACACACACACACACACACACACACACACACACACACACACACACACACACACACACACACACACACCACAAAATGTTTTGAACTCTATAAAGAGGTGATTGAATGAACTGGTGAAATATGCAGTGTTGTAATCATATGCTGCTAACCAAAAATGTTAATTTAATCTGTTAATTTTTGTTTCACACACACTTGTATTAGTTCTGCATGTGCACTCAGTTTTTCTCGCCCCATATTAAGACTGCAGCATGAAGCAAGAAGGTAGAACATTGTTACCTGGAGTGTTTAATCTGCCCTGTTGTAGTGCCCATGAGCAAGACGCCAAATCCTTACCAGCCACAGGCTGAGACTCTTGTGAGTTTAATATAGAAAGATCAAGCATTGATTGTCACATGTTTAGCTTATTACATTATGGCTTACAGTATAGAAATATAAGATGAAACAACACAATGAAAGTTATTCAGTGAGGATTTACAATTATTCTGTTTTTCACTAATTGAAGTTAAAGTTTAAACTTATAGGTTTTTCTTTAAAATTGTTATCCAAGCCCGTATTACTGCTTACAGCCCACACCAAACTGCATTACAGTAATGTAAACCTCTTGTGCAACCCAATCAAACGCTGTGCTTTTGTGCTAAGCTGGCACAGCCCACACACAGAGAGCAGCAGTCCCTCACTATCTCTGCCTCCTCCTCGCTCTGCCACAACACAGTCAGACTACTGCTGAGCAGGTGAGGAGAGCCTCTTGACAACTTCCTTCCCCGACTCCCCAGGGCCCGGTGGCCAGTTTGAATCTTTTGTCATCCTAAAACAAGCTCGGGCCTGCTGCTCCTCCACTCTCGC
Source organism: Cottoperca gobio (assembly GCF_900634415.1). NCBI lineage: Eukaryota > Metazoa > Chordata > Actinopteri > Perciformes > Bovichtidae > Cottoperca > Cottoperca gobio. The sequence continues at coordinate 15,070,683 of NC_041358.1, forward strand.
CTGGAGTCCTGGAGAGAGCCAGGAGAGGGGGAAATAATTAAAGACATTTTATGTCAAGAGTACCTTTCTAGAGGGAGTTGGGGAGAAGCAACAGGGGAGGGGAAAACAGGAGGACTGCTAAGAACAGAGGAGAAGAGTAAGAAATGGAGGGAGAGGTGAAAAAGCAAAAAGGTGATGGGGAGAAGAGCGGGCGTAGCAGCATGCAGAGAAAGGGTACGAGAGGAAGAGCAAAGATGCAAGTTTCCATTTTCGCTCTGCTGTCCCCTCCCTCTCGCCGCCCCCCCGTCCTCAGCTCAATTAACAAAGCAGCAGGTGCTCCCGCAGCACAACAGATAAGCTTGAAGGAAAAGCTGAAGCTTTTTTTTTCTTTCCTTTTTTGAGATGACCTGCAAATGTGATACTTCACACCCAGAATGGGCTAGCTGTTTCCTCCACCAATTTCAGAGGTGATAATTTAACTTTTACCCCTCCATCTCTCCCTTTTTGTCTTCCCACCTCTGTCTCCCTTTCCCTCACTTTCTGCCTCGCTCTTTCTCTCTTTATGTTTTCCACCAGGTGTCCTCTCTGAAGAGCAAGCTGAAGAAGCAGTCGACGGCAACAGGAAGTGGTGTGGCGAGGTCCTTCCTGAGAGCGCAAGCCGCTCTGTTTGGATCCTACCGAGATGCCCTCAGATATAAACCTGTAAGGATCCAGAGTCTCGGATTACTACCAATCGTCTTGTGTAATAGCATTGTTGTGTCACATTAGAGCCTTACTTTCCTGACTCATTTAGGTTTGGATATACAGTATGCTTTGTTTCCAGCGTGTGATACATACATCCAGGGTTTGAGCTCACCTTGTTTAAAGGGATCGGCTCACCCAAATTACAAAAGACCACACATACTTTCTCACTTTCCCCTCTAGGCATACGGAGAGTTTTGGTTTCAATAAAACACTTTTTCTTTCGTCTCAGACATATCTCTGTACTGGACAGCAAACAAATATATAACTCCGCCAATGCTGCATTCACATGCTCCTTGGACGATCCCATTTTCCGAGTTGGGAAGTCGTTCCTTCTTGGCGGAGTTAACTGCCATTTATCAACAATGACCATGCTCTGGTTGGTGTGCATATACAAAACAGGAATACTTATTGATTAGATATTGGGTATAAAGATTGTATTTTCATTCACGAGCAGAAATATTAACAGACATGAATATAATATATTTGCTCTTCACACTGTGTAGCATGCAGTAGCGATCTCGGTATGGGAGTGAGTCACATTTCACTGGATTGTGGTTAGACTGGGGCAGTTCTGACTGAAGGTAAAAGGTATGATTTCAGCTGCAGCGCAGAGCGAAGGTGGGCCTGTCTGAGACAGTGAAATGTCAGAGGAGCTGAAAAGAGTCAAGACGTTCCCTTTGAAGATCCCTTTTAGCCACCTTTGGTGTTTTACTCTCCTTTGCTAAGCCCCCCTTACATTTCTTTTCTGGATTTTTTCTGCTTATCAAGTCTGAGTCAGAGCAGAGCAAACTACAGCATGTCCTGTTTGTCAAATAGCGAAGCCTTTGTTCCTTTGGCTTTGAGATTAATTGGACTTTGTGGACTCCCGGAGTCAAGATGCTACATTATTGATGCTGTCTCTCTTTTCTCTGTATACAGACAGTATATGAACAAACTGCCTCCCCTCTGACACAAGCACTGAGACTCAGCGTATGCGTGTGTTCGTGTATGTGTGAGCACAACATGCAGTCATTTCTCAGTTCACTCACGCTCACACCGTTTTTTTTTTTCTTCTTTTAGACAGGATCTGTATAAAAGCCATGGAGTTGCTATAGATGCACACGCATAAGCATGCACAAACTGCACATCTGCTTTGATGAAGTTACTGACGATTCTCACTGCGTTCTGATATTTGTTGAATATCACTCTGCTGGTGATTGTTCTGAGCGCTGCGGTTCACAGGCTCACGTGCCTCGACAGAAGGAGGGGTGCGGATGTCTGGCTGGAGTCTTGCTGAGCTGTAAATGAAACAATACTGGAAAATGATAATTAGTTGATAAGCAATCCGCTGATTAGAACAGCATTTCTTAGGTCATCAATTTCAGCTCAGTGCAGCACACGTGTGTGGAAGAAAGAACCTGAAATAGCAGTTCAAATTAGTTTTCACCACCATTGATGAAGCCAAGTCGGGTGTGTGGGTGCCGTATTACAGCGGTGTGTGCTCGTTACTATTTATGGGCAGAATTAGCCAAAGTTTTACTCAAGTAGACATGTTACCAGTTCATCCAACCAGGTGTGAAACAGTGAGGAACGTCAGGGTGCCATCGCCTGTTTAAAAGAAGTCAAGACACAACATCTTACACATTCTCACGTGTAGATATATATAATATGTTCACATACAGCAGGAGTCCTGCACAAGAACATGCCGCTCTATATCCAGGTGCAATCTGTTTTTTTTTGCAAAAGTATCACTTTGAAACATGTAGTTCTTAAATTGAAACAAGTGGTGTTTGTTGAAATACACCTTTTTAAAAAGCTTGTATGAAGAAACCGCTCGGTTTGGTTTTATTCAGTCATAAAACAACCTGCACACTTGTCCAATTATTTCAATTAAATCAAACATGAAATATTAAAATACAGAATTGACAAATACACATTTAATAAACTACATCTAAGCATTTAAAAACAAAGTGTTTTGCATGATACCGGACCGTAAAAGCTTGAATTACGGTGTTAATTTATTCTAGGGATATTCTAATATTGTCATTTTCATAGATTTCCTGAAAGCTTACTGCACCTTCAGTTCCCCCCTGGATCCAAACATTCATCCACAGAGAAGTGCCCACTTGTTGTGGCAGGTTGAACACATCTGCTACATGACGAGTTTCTTGCTTTTCTATATTTGTTTCTATCTAACGGCTTCCTTAATGCTTAAACGTATTTCATAGGATGATGTCAGGAACATGAAACATAGATAAACTTGTAGCTGTCTTCATAGATTCTCTTTTCTATGGCCAAATAATATTTGATCAATTATTTCTATGTGTGTACAGTAGGGGTTTCTGTTTTATTTAAGTGTTTTAGTCAATAGAAATTCAAAGAGGTCCAGTTACTAAAATCTTAATTTAAAAGTCTACTCCTACGTCTATCGAATAAAATCAACAACGTGCATTTCTATATCATTTCAACAATATTATCAATTTTCAAAGTGGGATCATTTTAACATACAGACACATTGAACGTGTATGGTATGTATGTATTTTTTAAGTGCAAACAAAGCATTGAGCAGCCCCCTTTTCACTCTATCTTATGTCTTTATTTTAAAATAGTTTTTACATTTAACATTCTTCTTTTCCGAGAGAAATGAGCCTGTGACGCCGGCTTGTTTGAGTCTTGGCTTGAATGGACTTAGTGCCGTTCTCACACACATGTGTAGGTGCTCAGTGGCGAGCCTGGAACAGTAATTGGTGTTAATAATGTTCAAAGCGGAGAAAAGTGACTCAGAGCTGTAAGTCGGTCCAAACACGGTCACGGTGTGTGTAGTGCTATTTTGCTACAACCAGGGAAAACAGCCATTTGGTGATGCCCGGTGTAGTGTGTGTGAGACATAAATGAGGTGACAAAATCAAGTCAGGAGTCCTTATTTAAAAACAAAACACCGTTTTGCAATGGAGTAGTTTGAATAATATTGTATTTATCCTCTGGAGGTAGCAGGTGTGAGTGTACACGCTCCTCTCTTTTCATGCAGTTACAACTCCGGCGCAGCCTCCTGTTGTTTCTCTAGATGAACTTTGTTTCACTAAATCAACTTTATTGGCTACATGCAGCGAAGACATGTTTTTTTTTTACACTTTAACTGGAAGTTGTCATAGTCTTTCTTGCGCTGTGTGACCTGGGTGACCCTCTTAAAATAGATCAAATGAGTGTTGCTCTCTTTCTTTTAAAACAGTCTAGTTAGAAGATTCAAGCAGTGTTAGCAGTTGCCGTTCAGCCTGTTTAAACCAAACGATTTAGTTGGATACCGATTTGTACACAGTCTCGGTGTTAAAGTTGACTCTGGAAGTTTTTCAGTACCAATTAGTTTTTAGTCTCAGCATGCTATTCAATTTTCAACTGCAGTATGTTCCGAGGCTGTAGCAGCCAGATCCAAATGGCAAAGCTGAGTAAACTACAACAAGCTACTTTCAACTTGGCTTTTACGAGAGAATACGCCTTAAAAAAAAAACTTTTAGTGATGTAAATGGAGCAGTATTCCTGTGATGTAATTTGGGCCACTGGTACAGTAGCTTATAATCCGCCCATCCTCGAAAATGGGGTTAGTCTCCGGTGTTGTGAAGTTGTTTTTATGTGCCACACTCTGCTCATAGCCTGAAACAGACAAAGCACTTTTTTAAATTATTTTTTTACACAAGAAGAATTTAGAGCATCATTGAAATATGTGAGAATTATGTTAATTATGAGAAAACATGAATTGAGAATGACTGTAGGGCTGCGTGTGATTGGCCCACAGTGGTTCTGTTGCCATCCTCTGTGTCTATAGCTCACAGGCCAGCACACATGATGTAAGAAATAGTAATAATGTGTTCATGTGGAATACTGGGGAGTTTACTGGGACATTGTCTTCTCGTCCGAGGGAGACCATGTGCGCTCTTCCAGGGCGACTGTTTTCAGTTTTTTCTTTTAATACTCTTCCTCCTGCTGCTTAATCCTTTCTCTTTCCTTCCTGTCTCTCATTTAGACTCATTTTCTGTTTTCAGGCCCACTTAGCTCACTAATGAAGAAATCAGTTGAAATACTCCCCGTTTTTTTTAGAAGACTTTTTACAGTGCATAGTGATAATAGATGATGTGATCGTCTTAGTGCTGTGAATCATATTATAAACAACATTGCTTAGTTCAGACCCCCTGCCTTCCAGGCACCACACGCGTCTGCCTTGTTTCCTGTGGCTCCTTTCTGAACTAAGTAAACATGGTGGAAAACAGATTGGTACAAAGAAAAGTGAGCCAAAATGAATAAGTCTTATTTTTTAATATACATGTTTCTGTGTACTCCTCAGGGGGAGCCAATCACTTTCTGTGAGGAGAGCTTTGTGAACAATCGATCGAGCACCATGAGAAGCTTCCTGTCCATGGCCGTCAACCTGCAGCTCTTCAAACAGGTACAAACAGCTGTGTGTGTGTGTGTGTGTGTGTGTGTGTGTGTGTGTGTGTGTGTGTGTGTGTGTAATTGTGTGTGTGTAATTGTGTTTGTCCGTTTCTTTTAACCAGCATTAAAGGTACTATGTGAAGCAATTTACATGTATTAATAGATATTATATTCAGCTCCAGTAATACAGTGCCAACAGTGTGCAACTGGGTGCTCCCCTTGTGCCTAAGGACACACGCGTGAGCAACAGGGATGTTCTGATAATTCCACACGGTACCTTTAACTACTCATTTATGGCATCAATACCCCGAAGAAGTTTCATGTTGAAACGTTGATAAATTATTCAATCCTTTTTTGCATCGTGGCTTTTAGTGTGCAACTATTTTCCTTCACACCTGTATTTCCCCCCGTGGTCAGCACCTCTCCAACACTCGCTCTCAAACTGCAACCGGTATATAAAAAAAAATTATCCTAGAAAATGTTAAACTTTTTGCATAAAACTCAAACCTTTACTCATCCTCAGATCATAATTATATAATCTGCTGTCACTTACATGCTTACATTAACAGATGCACTTCTTTATATCTCTTTCCCCTGTAAGTACAGGCAAGCACAAATAGAACCCATGACTGAGTGCTTACACGGCAGGTTACTCTGTCCTCTCCCATCAATGTCAGTTTATTTTTCAGCTTTATTTTATTAGTCAGTTAATTATAAAGAAAAAATTTGAAGGGTAAACGTCTTCATTTTTACAGTTGTCTCTCGGCACCACATGTGCTGAGCAAACTGTCAACTAGGTAAAGTTAGCGTTTAGCATATTGACAGTTCAGTTGTTCAGAGTGAGGAGAAATGGAGGAGAGAGAGGCCTGGGATTATAGACAGTTATTGACCCCTAGAAACTGTTTACTGTGCTTATCTCTCAGCACACTCATGTTATGTCTTGATGTCTCCGTTTGCTCCATTTTGCCTGGAGTACAAAAATGACCATGATAAGTCGAGCCTGGTAAATGTGTTTTTACTGCACAAAACCATATCAATGTTGAATTCCTTCGTCGGCCTGTATGCACAATCCTGTAAAAGTAAACAAATGTGGCCTAAATTTTAACCTGGTCCTCAGAAAATTGAATATCTACTAGTAGATACAGTCTCCAGTGTGTGTGTGTGGGTGGGTGTGTGTGTGGTTGTGTGAGCAGGTATCCTTTATTCATGTGTGGTTACTTGAGTTTCCCTTAAAAATCACTCATGTATACTTAATATGTTTTTACCCCAAATCCCTGCAGCAATACTAAACTTAGCCGAGCCAGAGCTGAGTAGAGGGACACCTCTGGCTCCGAAGAAAATTTCCTCTCACCCCTTGAATTTTTCTTTGTGCTCTCTGACCCGTGATAGTAGCGTGATTCACCCACGAGAATTACAGCACAGCGGCCTTCAATCAGCCTTTTGTTTCTCTGGACACTCTGCCCCGTCTATAATTTTCCCAGGCAGAGCAGATAGCGAGCAGCAGTTCAAAGCATCCTCCCGGGCTGGCTCCTGCCTCCGCGGTAGCATTGGGAAACAGGCCCTTATCTCCTCCTCCTCCTCTCCAGCACGGGGGATGGGGTGAGCTTATCTACTCCACTCCTCTTTCGACTAAAGTGAGAGAGGCCAGCGGTCCGCCCGAGCTCTGCTCTGGCCATGACCCACATCCGCTCACAAACACACAAACAATACTAAACTTGCGTGGCCACACACATGCACACATTAATGTTTTATATACATAAGTACTTCTGCTCTGCTTTTGTGTTATTATATTTTAAGCCTTTTGTCCTATTATGCACCTATAATGTAACATATTTTCTTCATTGTCGCACATTATATATAGTCCTGATGTGTTATTTGTCTGCCCCCTAATTAAGGAACATAAATAGCGTTTGGCCACATACAGGGAATAATTAATTTTAGCTTTGTATAGTCTTATAAAAAGAACATTGATTCAAATCCACAAGGGTTGCAATGCTGATATTACAAATGAAATAAAAAATGTATTTAGGTAATTATTTCTTTTGTTTTCCCTATTCCCCAGCTAAACTTGAAAATGTGTGCTCTGTTTCCCAATGGGATTATTATAAGAGGATATTATAATCAGACAGGTTGGGTTGCTCAATTATCAATCAGCCAATCATTAGTGCGAGACTGAAGCAACACGTCCTATACAATATATTCAATTATATACATCATCTATTCACTTGCACACAATGGCCTTTAAAGTGTGGGATTTGTCACTGTCGCCTATATGTCAACGATAATGGGCCAAACCTGAGCCAAATTGAAACCATATTATTAGAATTGGTAGACCACAACACACATTACACACACGGCGAAGCACTCACGCATAATGTTGAGGTGTTACCTGAGTTTGAGGTGTTACCATTTCAGCAGGAAATTGCTTTTCTACAGGTGATTTTGTTTTTATTTCTTGTAAAGCAGCTCTTTTGCTTCACAAGTAATTCCAGTTTTATAGAGGGAACAGCGTGGAGTTGTTCATGCAAATTCGGCAAAACATTAGTAATACCTTTAGCGCTGAAGGGCCTAGTGGACAGAGAGACTATTGTGTGCTGTCATATGTCATTAAAGGCCATTAATTACTATCAATACCGCTATTAAAATGTATTATTGTAACACATTACTTGTTGTAAGATGTTGGTTAAGACACCTTCTTAATAACTCAAATGTATAGGTTGAGCGCATTTGAGTTGTACAACAAAAAGCAGAAAGAATAGTTTCTTTATCTTGGGCCTGTATGAAATATAGACACCAAGCCAACCCTACAATAACTAGACACATACACACCTCTTGAAATGTCACAGTTTCACCTTCTAACACACTTCTGTTCTGTTCCTGTTTCCTGTGTGCTCGGTCCACCAGCCCGTCTCTGTTCAGAACAGAACAAGTGGGAGAAGTCTTCTAAAAGAATGCGGGGGAAAGCCTGTCGACATTAACCTGCTTCCTATCAACCATCCACCGCTCCTACACACTCACAAGTGCACACACACACACACACACACACACACACACACACACACACACACACACACACACACACACACACACACACACACACACACACGGTCATTCATGTGTGTGTGTTGGGCTAGCAGAGACTGATTCAATGAAGTATCTTCCTCTTATTGACACAACTAAGCCATACAGTTTTATTGAGTCTGTAGGGGGACTTGTTGCCTGATAATTTACTGCCAGGAGCCTTTGTAGACAATGTGCGTCCCATCAATCAATAATCATCCGTCACTCTCCGTGTGCATGAATGCAATTGCCGAGCCGCTAATCGAAAGGGAGGAAGGGTGTGTCCTTGTAAAAACCAAATTATCTGATCAAGTAGTTTCTCCGTCGAGTCCATTAAGTTCACAAGACTTCATTTCAGTAAGCTGGAGAACTGCATTTTATTATAACCAATAAGGAGTGATGGATAAAACTAGCTGCCACCTCCCTGTCCAAGCAAAGTGCTGTAAGATGCATTACTGCTCGTGGCTGCTGGCTCTAAACACTTTTACTGTAAAGACTTCATTTCAGATAGTTTCTGCTTCTTTCTTAAAATACAACAACTTATTTGGAGTCTTCTTATGTGTTTATGTGGCAAGTTTGGAGTTGCTTAAGACATATAATGACTTAAAAAGAAGTATACATATGTTGTATACGTAGCAGCCTATGAAGCAGCGATAGTGGTTGCCACTCACTACTCACCAGGCTTCCTTTATTCCCCTCTAGTAACTAGCAAAGATGTTAGCGAGATGTAAACCCAAATCCCACCTATGTCCCTGAGTGTCTACAATTTATGGGCTAAAATTCCTGGTTTGCAAAAATAACATTTCCTTTAGGCTGTCTGTGTATATCTCTGTAAATGAACCCCTGTAGAGTCCTAATCCCAACTTCTGGCTCAGCAATTCCAGAGTTTAAATAGATCTAGACCACTGTGACCGACCCGTGAGTGAGTCACTGTGCTGGTAGCCAGATGGAATAACTCTCCCTGTCTACGGTCTGCAACAGGAAACAAGAAGACATGTAGACATGAAGAGAGCAGGATTCACCTCCAGCTGTTGAACTCAGTGTGCCTTCATTTAGTAGTATGTTTAGTAAAAGTCAAAAACCATTTAGGCAAAATTATTCAAATGTTAAGGGAGTGAATTTGTTTTTATGTAATTGAAGTAACCAATTTAGATTTTTTTTTTTTTTAAATGTATTTCAAAGTTTACTACTTGTTGATTGAATGAAGCTGCTCCTGGTGCGGTCCCACCCCACAATTATTTTCTATTTATTTGAGGGGGTTATTTTTTTGTGTGTGTCTCTTTCTCTAAACAAATTACATGAGCCCTTGTGTTTGTGTACGTGTGCATGAGCAAGTGCTTTTTTTAAGTGTTGGTTTACTGTGTGTGTGTGTGTGTGTGTGTGTGTGTGTGGGGGGGGGGGGGGAAATAGATCACAGTCTCTCATTGTTGAGTAATGTCCAATTAAGGCCCACAGTGAGGCAGGTAATCTGGCCGGGTGTGTGGAGGGAGACGAGGGGGTAGATAAGTGGAAGCTTTGGCTAGGTGATGATTCGGGTTGATTATCTGCACTAATTAGGCCGTCCAAGTAGCGGAGCAGCGGTTGAAACCTGCAGTCTCACCTCTCATTAAAATGATCTAATGATGAGTCTCAAGCTCTTCTGGCCAGAGGAGCGGGCGGCCGTGTCGGTCGCTAGTTAGCAGGCTGTCCCTGCGGACATGCGCCCTAAAACAACCTACACTGTTGTTATACTTTGGACACAGTCGCAGAGGTGGGAGTAGGATTGCAACAGTTATGACCTGACAATATGTTGCCGTCAAGAATTAAAAAAGAGTAGTGTGGCATTTGTTGTTGTCCTTGAAAATACAAAAGTGTGCGTGAACGGTAGGAGGTGTTGATTGTTAATTTATGCAATCGTCAGTCAAAATAGATTTTAACCGTTAAATCCAAATGCTTTTTATATACTCATTATTTTTGAATGATACTATTGCTGATTGTTAGCTGCTTTTCCCTCCTACCTTTTCCACAAATAAACTCTGAAGAGGGTTAACGGTTACATTTTTGTTTAATATTGAACATGAAGATTTAGAAAGAAATAAGTGCACGCAAACTGCTAGAAGTTCTTCAGCGCTTCTGCAGACCTTGGCTTCACATCTTGAAAATGAAAGAAAAGTACTATATTGCAGCTGCTTGGGTTTTCTTTCTTTCTTTCTTTCTTTCTTTTTTTTTACACCAGAATGTTGCCAAGATTAGCCCAAGGATTTCACTGCAAAGTATTATTTCCACACAGTGATTTGCTGATATTATAAGCGATGGGACAGGAAACTAACAGGAACTTGGGGGTCAATGCGGTTGGATTTAGCTAATAGAAAACAGTGCACCATATGTGTGACTGAGTGATCTACATTCACATAATTGTTTTAAAGATTTTCTTCATGTTCGGTATTAAGAAAGATGATATACGATATATATTTTTCCCTGCAAAAACTACAATACAACTGTAGTTAGTGTCACATAACTAAGCCTGTAAACTGCTCGGAGGAGGCACCACACCTCTTTTAATGCGCCAAGATTATAAGAAATGTGTTAAAAATAATTATTTTAATTCTTCCTTATTTGGCCTTGTCCTGTAAAAACTCACAAGGTCCTTCTCAGGCTTTTATGTCTAAAGGATGTTGTTAATTTTCTAATTTTCTAATGTTGAGGTATGTGTGTGTCAATGCGTGTGTGTGTGTGTGTGTGTGTGACTGCTTTTACTTTCTGAACATATTGAAGTGAGTTTGTGACTGTGCTCATGAAATGTGTAGCTGTCTTGGCTGTTGGGTCCATATTTATGACATGGAGTTTTATGCGCTCCATATTACAAAGGGAGGAAATGAAACTTCCTCATGTCTCAGACAGTGTGCAGCATGAAGTCTGCTGCCCTAATCCCTCACCTGCTCCACATTACCAAATCCCTATTACCTGCAACCCATCTAATCTTGGGATGTAGTTTCTGTCAGGTAGGATTAATAACAGCCCACTGTGGCCTGAGTGTTTGAATCAATGTGTATGTGTTTTGTATCTGTTTAAGTGCGTCCACTTATCCCCCCCCCCCTCTTCTTTAATAAGCACGTTGTAATTTATGGTTGTAGTTCATCGACGGACGGCTGGCCAAATTGAACGCAGGCCGCGGCTTCTCCGACGTGTTTGAAGAAGAGATCACAGAGGGGGGCTTCTGTGGAAGTGAGTAGTGCTAGACCTGTCCATCATATCACATTATATTTATTTGTCATATTTCGTGCTATCGTAGTTTTAAAGCAGTGAACACAACCAGGAAGAATCTTTAAAGAAAAGGCACTATGAGCCCTTTACTGCGTAAATAAAATGAACCTCTCTCTAAAAAAACTCTACAACAATGATGAAGTGATTAAAAAGGTTGCTATATAGGTAAAGACAGATATAAGTGTCTTTGTATGCGTTTTATAACATCCTGAACTACTTATTGTTTGTGTCATGTGTGTAGGCTGATGTTAAATGTCTCATGAACACACCTGTGACCACAGAAGGCACTTTAAATATGAATGCACTAACGAACTGTATTAAACAGAATTGTATCTTTGTCGTTTTTAATCAATAAATTGACTTAAAAATCTTTTTAAAAGAAAATGTCACACCTCATGGGGAATTGATTCATCTTTTTATACTCGACTGTTATTTGTTGTAAACAATGTTTTATTGGAACAAAGGTAACTTATAAATCTAATTGAATGTGGCAAAAGAAGATTGACAAAATAATTAATAATGTTTTGGCAGGATTGAGCATTATTACTTGTGGAGTTAGAAGTCCCACAGGAGCGTTCAGACAAATTATATCATTTTGATCACAACGCTTCAGGTTGTATTTACATGACAAGGAAGAAGAAATGGCATCCAGATGTTGCATCTAAAATCCATCATATTATTATCACTTGTGATCTTCACCCAAACCTCAACTGTCATCTGCAATCGTGTTCTCTAAACATTTGAGAGCCCTGGACACATAAACAAATCTCCTCTTTAAAGCAGTCCTCTGTTCTGCCCTCACACGTCCTTTATATCCAGTTACTAATACTTTCCATTCTCAGTAAATATTTTACTTAATTATTATTGATTATGTAAAAAATAATATGAAAGACTTATAGTGCACAAAATATATTTTATACTTGTTCAATACAGAAATGGTTTTGTCTACATTTTTTAAACGCTTTTTTTTTTAATGTGCGAGTGTCAAAGTGTAATATACATAGTTACCTTTGCTTTGCAATGTTAAGACAATGCTATCGAGTGAAAAATGATTAATTCATATTCTCTGTGTTTTATACCTCCAGGTAATTCAAGGTCTTACCAGCAATGGATGCACACTGTGAAGGTATTCACTGAAAGTCCTGCATATCATACCTAAATGCTTTTATCCATGGCTTTTTGTTACGTTTCACTCATTTCATTCCCGAGTTCGATTTAATTGAAGGTGTGATTGACACGACTCAGCGTTTGAAGTCCTGGTGTTGCCGTTGGAATGAAAGGGGCTGCCTGAATGTACAGATCCAGCTTGACTGCAGTTTGGTGTGTGAAACGGCGCGTGCAGCAGGACAGTGGAGACAGACAGGGAGGGAGACAGAAGTGATTTGACGTGACAAGACGTCCTCCGACATGACATGTTGATCTGGCAGCAAACACAGGCGTTACTCCGCTGAACCGACCCAAGAACATAGATCTCTCCCTCCTTCTTCATCTCCTGTCGCTCTCCTCCTCTCCTTTTCTTCCCCTATCCCTCTCTCTTTATCTTCCTCTCCCTCTTTTCATCTCTGTCACAGCCCCCCCCCCCCCCCCCCTCTGTCTCCCTCCCTCTCTCTCTCACTGAGTATCCCTCCCTCACCCTCCCTCTCTCCCCTCTCTCCCCACGCCGTCAGCTAAGGCTGAATTAGTTCTCTAGAGTGCTCTTCAAAGGTTTGTTAAAGTTCACATTTCCTGACTGACAGGGATCTATACGAGGGGCCTTCACCTCGGCCTCACTCCTCCTCTCCCTCTGCCGACTTCTGAAAAGCTGTCTGCCATTTACTCTGTTTAGCCGTTTAGCCGACGCTTTGTGCTTACACTAAAGACCAAACATAGAAAAAGAGTGAGACGCCAAAGGAGAGATGCAGCAACTCTGTGTGAGAGAGAGAGAGAGAGAGAGAGAGAGAGAGAGCAAGAGAGAGAGATATTGGGTGCCATGATGTCATTCTGCAGAACTCAAAGAAGAAATCAATCACGCACAATCCCTCCCATCGCTGCTTTAACCTGCTTCTAAATAAAAACCTCCTGAACGCTTTGAATCGTGCTGTTATCATGCCTCAGCTATATGATACTTTGCCTGGTGTCTCCACTTGTACACTGAAGTTGCATTACAATACTGTTAACAGCTGCAGAGGGAGTTTTGGTTGTGATATTGAAGATTATGTAAAATATGTCAATATACTGTACATCACAGTATGACACATGCATGCAGAAGTCACATGAAAAATAATCAAACTGATTGTCAAAGCATTTCTGCTCGAACCGAGTTATTGATGTTGAAATTTGATAAGATCACGATATGATTGCATGCTGTGTGCATATTATAAATATTTAATATGTCAATAATTTGAATGTGTGTATATGTGTGGAAACTCACTCAAAATGCCTCTAAGTGACTTACTAATACATTTCTGTGTCTATTACAGAGAGGAGGAGCACTCATCAACACAGCTGTGACTAAAGTAGGTTCTTCTGCAAAACGCTTAAATGGATTTTGCTTAATTAACTTCTCTTCTATGTGTACATTCCTTAAAAAGTCTTGAAAATGCCACTGAAACAGACCTCAGATTACATTCTTCAGGATGATTTGTGAAGGTTAATCAGTCTGCTTGAATTAACCATAAATTAACTTTAAAACTTGACTGTTTTGGAATTGACAGTGGCAGCGATGGGGAGAATGGTTCATGATTAGTGTGCGTTTGATGAGCAGTAGCGTGTCGTTACGTGCTGTACAATAGGTGGTCAGGGTGCCCTTTCATGTGTCCGCCTCCTGTTACTGCGCGAGGCTCTCTTATCCAGCCTTTTGTCTCCGTGTTTTTGCCACAGGGATCAAAGCATTTCTTGATGTTACATGAAACCAGAACAGAATGTTAATGCAACATGTTCTGATTAGTGTGTGTGTGTGTGTGTGTGTGTGTGTGTGTGTGTGTGTGTGTGTGTGTGTGTGTGTGTGTGTGTGTGTGTGTGTGTGTGTGTGTGTGTGTGTGTGTGTGTGTGTGTGTGTTGTTTTTCCTCCTAGGCCAAGAGTCATGCCAAGAGGGGCATCCGGGACATTAAGGGCAGACTTAAAGCGAGGGTGAGCAGCACGGACCTTCACACCTCTCTGTCACACATACACACGCTCGTAGAAACATGTGTGCACACATAATTCTGTTCTGGGGCGCACAGATACAGTAGACACACACCCCCCTCATAGAAACAGACAGGAAGGCTGCTTTACATGGAGTGTGTGATTCTGACGCTGGGCTCTTTAATGACTTTTGAAGCCTGCTTAGCGCTTTGTTCAGGGCTGTACATTTTTAACCAACGCCCCTCTGGCTATGGCCTGTCATCCGAGCCCCGGCCCCTCTTTCTCTTTTATTGTCTGCATATTTCATCAGTGAGCCTGTGATTTCCTCAAAGCTAATGTAACGAGGTGTATGTTTCCATAAGCCTGAAGAATTTGATAAGGCAATAGCAGTTTGATCTGTCAGTGGGAAACTGAGCAGAGAGGGCACTGATGATGAACACACAATGTTCTGCAGTGTGTATGTGCACAAACACACACACACACACACACACACATATATACACACACACACACACACACACACACACACACACAAGAGGCAAAAAGAGGTGTTGAAATCTATTTGATTTGAAGTTAAACAGATTTCCTGTGTGTTCATAAATTCATTCCCAAATACACAAATGAATTAATTTGACTTTCACACTTAATCTGCTGCACAATTATTTAGCTGACAGCCACAGATGTCTACACAAGGACCCCAAAGCACAAACATATTGAAGTTAAACTCATCAGTGGTGGTTACCTTGAATATAATTGTTATAACCTTGTAGAGAATGTTTTAAATGATAAGGCTGGTGATATTAAAGATATCTGCTGTTAACAAATAAGTCCATGAAAATAACAAAACCAACAATATGTTACTTCTTCTGTCGACATTTGTAGTACCGTCTTCGTGGATCTCACACCCAAACGCATTTGATCTTACTGAAGACATAAATCTTTTTAAAAAGTTTCTATATCTTAATTTTTAAAAAGCTTCAGTGGATAAATGGTGCATTTGTAAGGGACTATTTTTAGGGGCGGATTTGGTGCACTACTGAGTATTCATAATAACAGAACGTTGTGTGTAAAAACAAACAAATTGGACAAAGAGCATCACTGCTTTAGTTCAGTCGTCACCTTCATTCTTTTAATTGAATGTGGTGAGGTTCTTTCACGTTCAATGCAAATACACAATATTCTAGCACATATTTCAGTCGGTTTAGTTCATTTACAACACTAGTCATTTAAGATTTACATTCATCGTTTCTCTCTCAGGAAGAAGAAGAAGAGGGGATGATGGTCTGTGCAGGGTCTCCCACCAGCACCAAGAGCCTGTCTCCAAGGAGACTGCAGAAAATGAGACGGGTATGATACACACACACACACACACACACACACACACACACACACACACACACAGATGCACATCAGTAAATGAGTTAACTAAATGTACCCTGGCTGATCATACCAGAGCTCAGTTTTCACTTGACCGACATGGATGCAGTCTTCCACGTCTGTGCTCCTTCTTTCCACGTTTTGCTCTCGTTTCATTCTATCTTCCTCTCTCCATCCACACTCTTAAATCTCCATCCTCCTCTCTCTCTCTCTTCTCCCTTTCTCCCTCTACTTTCCTCTCTCTTGTATCAGCTATTGGAAGTACAGTAGTTTGTCAGGGTGCCAAATGTAATGATAAGCATTTTTTTCCTTCCAACGTACTCATGTTGTACATTCAGTATTTTTCTCTGAACAGCACGGACAGTAGAAGCAACTCATCTGCTGGTCAGCATTTCCTCTGAAGAATTTGCTTGTGCACCATAAGTGGATAGCACATTTTTTTTTTTCTTTGTTGTGTGCAGAGCTGGCATACAACGTGCAAGCGCATGCACACTCACAAAATACACATTCATCAATAAATTTATCAAGGGACGTAAAACCGTTAGAAAATGAGAAGACACGGCAGTGTAAATGAAAACGTGCACAAATAGTTCTTGGAGTAGGATGTTTAGTTTAATGTAATTAAAATTGCACACTTCTGTACGGTATTTAACACATACAGCCTCCGGTTACTAGTTATATATCCCACCTTATATCTATACCTCTGTACTCCCAACTGGAGCTTTTCCACTTTCTTATTGCTAAATAAGAAAATGCCAAGTGGACTCCCAAGTCTGTCTAAAACAAATTAAAAAAAAAGGAAAAAAAAACATGCCTGCATGCACAGACTGACATTTTGGTCACAGTCATGTAAGAGTGTGATTAGGAGAGGTTTTTGCTGTCTCTAATTAGCGTTCTGTTTCCTGTGTGTGTGATGAGGCTGGAAAGTCTTAGCGCAGAAGAAGGTGTGACGGCCGGGGGAGAGGAGAGGAACGGCAATTAGGGCTTTTCTAAAGGCCTCCTCGGACACCCTCTCCCCCCCCCCCTCCAGCTAGTGCAGCACACACAAAGACCGGCCAACCCAACACACACAGATTAACAGTTAACATGCAATTGATGTGCGCACACACCCACAAACACGCATGTACACCGCATTCAAGATATACACACTCTCACACCCCTGTCCCTGCCATAGAGGCCTGTTCATTGCCACAGTAACGGGTCCCTGGAGACCACTGGAGGAGGGACACGCAGGATCGCATGTCCCACAGCACTAGTTATGTGTGTGTTTGTGTTTATTTATATATATATATATATATATATATATATACATATACACACACACACACACAGCATAGTCCATCAGCTTCTCTTCAGCTGCTCTTCCCGTTCTTCACTTTTCCTTTCTTAGCATTACTTATACTTTATAACCCGGTGTATTACCCGGACCCCTACACATTAAAGACACAACCCCCCCCCCCCCCCCCCCCCCCAGGAGGAGACTGCACTCTGACGTCCCAGGATTTTTTTTTTTTTATGTCAACTGAAACTAAGACTGGAAATTGAGAAGCCAAGAGAGCCTTGGTAATTTATGGTCTGTCATTGTGCAGTAACCCCTGAAAGATGGAAACTCTTCAAAACAGAACATTTTACTGGACATAGTTGGCTTTTTCAGTGTTTTATTGTTTTATTTTTCTCATTATAGTCATATTAGCTTGCTTTATGTCATTTTAAAGAACATTACTCAAAGTAAAAAGTTTTTTGTGTCCGGTTCAGGAAGAATGTTGTTTTGTTTATAAACTACCTCGGCAAACATTATTTGGGAAGTACATAATTAAATAAAGACTCTTTTAGGTTGCTCATGGACTTTTTTTCTAAAGTAGCTAGACTCTATGCCATTTATTTACTTTCACCTGACTGTTTACAGCGCACCGTATTTACATTTCAGTTAGTTCAAAAGAATGTTGGAGGAAAATATAGCTATTGTTCTTGCTCGCTCTTATCTCTCCGCCTCTATCCTTTCTATCTGCTTTCTTTTCTTTTTTTCAGATTGCTTCCTATAAAAAGTCTTGAGACTTTGCTCTGCCCACAACTGTCTTGACCAGTTGTTCGTTGCACGAGAGAAGCTCTCAGTGGGACTAACCTGGTTAAATAAAGGTTAAATAAAATAGAAACCCTTACCTTTATCCTCGTACCTCCCCCGCCTTTCGTGCCCACACACAGACACCTATAGCAGGACCTACTCTTATTCCTCACTCCTTATTCTTTAAATATGTCCCACTCCGTCTCTGAAGACGAACCAAGGTCTCGTCTTTGTGCATACAATCTCAACATTGCAATGACAATGTCTTTCATTTCCAATCCTGATATATTATCTTCCTAAAATACAAACAAAATATCTTACTGGTCTTGAATTTAAACTGTACCTCGAGGCTAATTATTTAAAAAGCCTCTCGGTGTAACACAATATAGTTCAGCACAGCGACACACAAAAACCTGTGAAGTTGAATCAGCGCCTCTTCTTTAAAAAGGTTCGACTAAACCTTAACATTCATAAAGGCAGTATTGTGCTTCATTAGTTTTAGCTAATGTAGGTGAACATATCAAACCTATTTTACTGGCAACTGTGTGCATATTGAAGCTAGTGCGATGCTCCTGCTTATTGAACAACGGTTATGCCTAATTGAAAGGAAACTCACAATCAACATAAGATATTTCTATGTGTGTGTTTGTGTGTACATATATGTATTTTCTTTATAAGACTTTGAGACACATTTTTGCATTGTGTCCTTAGCTACGGTACATATACTCCAAAAGCACCTTGTGTCCTTTCCACACGTCCATACTTCTGACCTTGCGACCAGCAAGCATTAATGTACCTGCTTATATAAATTCAGAAACATGTTGTCATCTGGCGCTCCCAAAATGTGATCTGATTAAAGACATTCCATCTTCTTGTGTAAAAGAAAAAACCTGATACATTTTTATCATTCATCTTCTTTTTTTTTTTTTTTCTTTTGCAAACCCCTCCATGTCTGTCCTTGAAATTAAATGAATGATCTTGGAGAAGCTTCCTTTAATTAATCATAGCAAAAAATAATCAGAGTTATGAAATTCATATTCTATTTGATCAGCCAACACATGTACCAAAGTGAAAGTGCTGCTGTCATTTCTTTCGTACATATTTCAGCCTAACTGGCAATGTGGGTGATTCGCAGTGTTTGGTGAGCTTGTTGATTAAGAATGTAGGAGTAATCCTCTCGTTTGAGAAAAACAAGACTGAATTGGACTGCTAACTTCTTGTCTGATACAACAAACTACAACCATTGTTCTGGATCCGTATGGTTTTGTGTGCGTGTGCCACGTCTGTTTTTAAATTCTGTATATCTGGTGTGTGTGTGTGTGTGTGTGTGTGTGTGTGTGTGTGTGTTTTATGTGGTATTGTGCTATAAGCATCTGCAAAGAGAAAGTGTGTCTGCACCTCAGCGCTTTTGTACATGAGCGTGTATTTGATTGTGTGTGCTGTGTGTACACTAACGTGCATGCATTTAGCAGTCTGCCTCAGGTTGGAGACAGCACAATGACAGCTGTTAAGAGAGCGGAGGAGAGTCGAGGTTGGGGCAGTGTTATGGACAATGACAGCCAGCAGGCTTGTGGCCGGGCTCAGCCGCAGGCTCTGGACTCTTCACCTGGTGAGGCAGGAGAGGTGCCAGCCTGGAAAACACCATATCGCCTAGGGTGGAGGGGAAACAGGGAGCTGACAAAGATGTAAAACAGAGGAACAAAGTCACATGGATACTTCAGTGTGTACATGCTGCAGTGAGTGTATGCATGGGGGGATGTGTCTGTGTGCTCCATCAGTGGGAGACAGCGCATGTGTTCATGGCCAGTGGACACATATGTGCACTGTACACATGACTTGTGAAGTGTTATAACGGGGGAATATGTATAGTTGTGTGATTTATAATGCTCATAAAGCATTGCATAGACATTATGTTAAGAACATGATAGAAAATGCTATAATATGAATACTTTCTGGGCAAACTGAATAGCTTCTAACTGTTTCACAGCCTATTCATGAACTGTAGATTATAAAGCATACAGTTTGTGTGTGTTATAATTCATAAAAGATTACATTTGATGTATTTGTAAAGGGAGAATAGCTCAAATATGCTTAGAATAATTGTACGATTAAAATCGTATGGCAAATATTGTTAGATGAATAGTTAGGATGCATTACAATGAACTTTAAGTACAGTGGCTCTGTCCATAGCAGTGTGTGTGTGTGTGTGTGTGTGTGTGTGTGTGTGTGTGTGTGTGTGTGTGTGTGTGTGTGTGTGTGTGTGTGTGTGTGCGCGTGCGTGTGTGTCTTCATGGTTATTTGTATGCATTTGTAGTCTCCACTTCATTTAGTTTCTCCCCACTTCAGAGACCAACTGGTTTCCTTGCTGAAACCAAAGTGCCATCTCCTGGCACCTTCAAAGTACTGCACTGCACCCATTCACAGAAAGACACCTGGTGATATTACTGGATGAGTTTAGTTTAGTCCGACAGAATGAGCATAATGCACATTTTCCTTATTTTATATCACTCCTTTTTTTGAGCGAAAGAGAAGTTGGCTTTCAGTAACAGCCAGTTGGACAGACGAGCAGTGGATCTTGCCTCAAACGCTGTTTTTCTTGTGAGTGAGCAGCTCTTAAACAGACTTGGCCGTACTTCTGCAAAGGCTCTGCCTCTCCCCAAGGTTTGTTTGCATTTTACCGGCATCTCTTTACATACACTGCCAAGCTGTGAGATCAGTGCCCACTCAGAAATACCATATGAAATGTATAATGTAAGACTGGCTATTAAAGTCCGCTAGCGTTTGGCCCTGTCACAGAGAGGCATAGTTGTTCCGCATAATCGGTCATGCAGGGAAAGAAGGGAAGAGGAGGGGAAAGTTTGTTTCTCCAAATGCAGCTACTAAAATGGATGGTGATGACTATTTTCCCCTCATAACCACAGAAATGAAATGTCATTTGTTTTATCAAATCTGAGGCCCCTTCGATATGTTTCATACCTTTTCTTATTGTAATAGGAAGGCCAGGGTATAAAGGGTTAGAGTAAAGGATAAGTTATGTCATGTTTGCAATTCTACCCTCATTTGCTCACAATCCACCACTGCACAGGTTTGTAAGTGGATGTTTATGTGTTGCTTTTTATATCTGAAGCCCAAACTAGAGGTAATCAGGATTCTTTTACTTCTTTCGCCAGGTACTCAGGAACTCAGATCAAAGTAAAAAATAAAATTATAAAATAATGTACAAATAATGAAGACATGTTTCCTTCAGGGTAAAAAAAAAAAATAAGAGCTTCACTTTAAAGCAGAAGCTGAGATTTCAAATGTCTGATTTAAGAAAAACACAAGGATTTTCTCCCTTTTCCGACATACTGGATTGAGCTGGATTTATGAAACCTGACCATTTTTATTATTTTCATGACTTCTTCTCCTCCTGACTAGTTCGCTCTCTGCGATCTGTACGGTCTCACTTGTGGCGACGTGGTGGAGAGGAAGGGAAGCGAGTGCCAGACACAGAAACGGTGACATCTGTCACTGACAGCAGAGTGATGGTGGGAGACAGGAAGGCATAGAGGGGGGGAGGGGGGTAGATTTACTTTTTCAGTGTCACCTTTCAGCTTCCCATTAGCCGACTGCGAGAAGCTAATGAAGAAGCAGTATGATAATCTGTTGTTCTGCTATTTCATGCTTTCCACTGTCCTGTCAGGCCGGGGGAGGTATGCAGAGCTGTCACAGCTTTAACACGGGGCCTGTTCGCACTGGTTGTGGATGTCTACATTTGAAGCGTCTCTCTATATTTTTGTTGTTTTTACATTGACATACAGTACATCTAATTTTAGATTTCAGATTTAACTGATGCTGTTGATTTTGACAGCTTCAGAGGAGCAGCAATATTGTGTTCGAGTGACTAACAAAAGCGTGCTTTGTTCCTCACATTACTAGCTAAATGAATGCCCTAGGTTGGTACATTTATAAAATAAAAAAAAGTGTGATAAACCCACTCCTATCGTAAAATGCTTGGTTGTAAATAGTTTAATCTTAACTGCTGCACTAAAGGGTCACAGTGAAGAGAGGGAATGACAAATTGATAAAGCCGTGAAGTGAGGTACCATCCATTTACTGCTCCCTATGGAACTTCCTTTTGTAGACGGCACCAAAGCTGTAACGGAGATCAGAGGGCCGGGCTTCATGACCTGTGTCTGGTTGTGTTTGGGTTCACCTTGCTTTAATAAACACCTAGACACAGAGAGAGGCCCTGCTTCCCTAAACACAGCTCTCTTGCACAAATACGCAGTCTAAATATCAACATACGGCAACATGTGTTTGTGGTGTTTGTATGTAACTGTTTCTGTCCAAACCCCACCCATCCCGAGTGTCTCACAGGTGCATCTCCGCTCCGCCGGCCCACTTTAGCAGGCTGGCATATCGGCCTGGCCCCAGATTTACTGCCCTGACACAGGAATCCATTAAAGGCTGTTTAGAGATCCCAGGCCTGAGCCCCTCTGAAATTTCTTTCATTATAGCTCCAAGCTACCATGGAAGGGGAGCGGCTCGGCCAATCAGCGGTGCCACCACATGTGTTCGTGTTTAGCTCGATGGCTGAGAGGCTTAAGTGGCTACTGCACACATCTCCTCCGCTGACTTTTATGGAGAAAATGGCACTTTAACTCTTTGTGTTTTTTTTTTTTTTGTAATAGGGTGCGTATGTGACTGAGTGTGTATATGTGGGTGTGTATGTCTTCCCTGGCCGAACACAGGCCCTAAATGAGGCCAGGCCAGCCACACGTTACATTCCGCCTGTCTGGCTGGCACTGCGTCGACTAATCAAGACCTGCTTGGTTCACGGTTCCAAAAATGCCCCCCTTCCCCCTATCCTATCATTCTTTGGGGCTTTGAGGAATCTTTCCTCACCTCTCGATACTTCCTTCCTTCCTTCGTTTTATTAATTCCCTTCCTCCGTGTTCTTGTCTCCAGTTTTTTTTTTTGTGCCTTTCATCATAAGTGTTTCTTACTGTTCTTCACCTTTTTGTGTCTCTGATTTTCCGTTTACCGCAACCACAACGCAAGCACACAAACACCAGAGTCTTCTCTTCTTTAACACACCCCCGTATTCCACGCACTTTTAGGCTTGTAAAGAGCCTTTTCTTCAGTATTTGGTCTTTGATAATGTGGCTAACGTGAGTCTACAGAGAAAAATGCAGAGAAGTCAGGGAGGTGGAGCTAAGCCGGTGTATAAAGAACGCAGGGGGAAAAATGCAGTACTTCCTAATGCTTACTGTACCCCATGAGTGCTTGTGTGTGTGTGTGTGTGTGTGTGTGTGTGTGTACAAAAAACACACGAGACTGAAGGACAATTTGAGATATCACCAAAAACACAGGCACAGGAAGTGTGCAGCACTGTGTAAGAAGGTAAATGGGCAAAATGCAAATAGTGTAAATTAGAAAGTGAGAGATAGTGTTAACATAAACGAACATGTGCATGCAGTGAGAGAGGAACATGTGCGTGCGTCGTAGTGGAAGGCATGTTAATAAGTGGCCTGGGGCAGATTTGGGCTCCCATGGGGAGAGTCCTGCCCTGCTCTGTAAAGCTCCTGTCTCTTCTTTAACCCGCCCATTAAATATGGTACACAGGTGGCTTATTAAACCCACTGTGTCAGACAACTACAGTACACACTGATCATTCAACACTCTGCAATGACTAATACAATCACGTGCACTGGTGTCGCAATGCAAAGGATTAATGCAGTTATCCATATCCTAACTCACACTGAGCACGTAGCTTTTAGTTTGCATATAATGCTGCGTTTGATAAAATACTGCGGGGGATTTTATAGATTTTTATACCTGGACCATAATTTGACAAATTTAGTCTCAAGCCTCGGGGTCCAAGCTCATTAAATACGCTGGTGCTCGTGTCTTATGGGGACGCAGCAGACACAGACCTGCATCTTTTCTCTATCAGGTTCCAAGTTGTAGTTTTATGAAAAGCTGTACCTCAGCAGAACGTCTAGACACCATGTTTATCAGGAACCTTGTATCTTTAAGCTGAGACCCCCCCCCCCCCCCCCCTCCTCCCCGGGTCCACTTTTATTGTTTTATCTTGTTATGCTTTGTGTCTTACTACATCCACTTGTTGTGTTCTAATTAACAGCAAAACTTCAACAAGTATCACATGAGCATGGGCCCTCGAGATCTTGGCTACGGGCTCGATGATGATGAGCTGGACAGTGCAAGCAAGTAGGTTCTCCTATTTTTACATTTTGGCACTGAAGCCATTTTCGTGTTGTTTCAAGTTTGTTTGTCATGTATGTCGAGATATTGGAACTTTTGCTGGCTGACTGAGACATTTTATTTAAAAAGATTTGATAGCGGGTTAAAAGTCGCTTTTCCGAGCACATTTCTTACTCATGATAATACTGCCCCCAAGTGGACATATTGAGTAACAGAATAAGTTGACAAACGTCACTCATAGATGTAACTGCTTCTTCTCAAAGGAAGTGGTTGTTACAGTGTTGTTCTCAGTGATATTCACAGTTATACATTATATACATTAAATATTATGTTTGAATATTCCCAACCTTGCTTAGCATTTGATGCTCTCTCAGAAATATGGTTATTTAATGAAATAGAATACAGTTTAACTCGTTCTGCCTCTGTCTCAGGATTTCCTCAGAGGACAGTGGGGACGTCCCTTCGTACATCGAGGACAGTGACGACTCCTACTCACTAGAACTAGACATGGACTCCTCCCGCTCCGACCAGATGACCCTGCTGGAGGAAATCCTGGACTCTCTGAACACCTCAACGGTGGAGCAAGGCAAACTCAGCGCTGCCAAGAGCCTGGACTTCTTCAGGTCCATGGAGGATTTAGACTACAAGGTCCCGGTACGCAAGAGAGATGGACGAATGTGAAGGATGTAAGATACATTGATGGATTGAGGACAGATGGGTATAGATATAGTATATCATTGTTTTTTTCTGTTCCAGAGCAAGCCCAAACCTTCCTGCGAATCTAAACCTGCAGATGAGTGTGGCTGTGGCGGAGGCGAGGATCATGGCGGCTGGAATATGGGCCAGGATGACAGCGCGGTCCACGGAAAACACCTCCCCCCGTCCCCACGCAGACAGCTCAACAAGAGCAGCTTGAAGGTGTCAAAGAAACTCGCAGTGCCCATCATCACAGCTACACCCCCAGAACAGGAGGCTGACGGCTCCAGGTCACATCAACTCAACTCTGACCCTCACCCTCTACCTCCAGGGCCACAACCAGGAGACCGCTTCTGCTCCTCGCCCTCAATGTCCCATAGAGTTACGCCTATGCCGCCATCTCCCTCTCTCTCTCACACCTACAGTTCTCCAGCACCTGTTTCTCACCCAAACTATTCTCCTGTGCCAGCGGCCCGGTCTCGGACCGTCTCAGACCCCCAAGGCAACACGGAGCCTCTTCAGGTGCAGAACCAGACTTCCTCCACGAGCATCCTGAGGAGGAAGGTGCTGTCCAAGGAGACAGTGAAGCACTACCACGAAAAGGCCCTCCAGAGGCAGGGCAGCAAGGGCCAGCAGGAGAGTCAGGGCAGCCCGTCGAAGCAAAGCCATTCAGCTATGCAGGTCCCGTGGGAGAAAGAGGTTTCCAAGGAGGGGCTCCTGGGGCTCGGCATGTGCCTTGGTCAGGGTAAAAGCTCGGGGGCGGCTGTGGTGCAGGATCAAGGCCTCCTCGAGGAGATTGAGTCCATGTGTTGCCTCGGCTCAGTCCTCCACACCAGCCTGCAGCTGTCGCAGGTTCACTGCAACAACAGTCACCACCAGGTCCAGAGCAAAGCCACAGACGAGTCGTAGGGACGTCAAAGACTCAGTGGCTGTGAAACGCCATAGGTTCTACTGAAATCCATTCACTGTAATTCTTCTATTACAACTAGCCACAGTCTCAGAGAACAGGATCTTTTTTATCTCAACTATCAGGAAACATTATGAACAAATTGATGTCGTACAGACACAGAGAGTCACAGCCTCTAGAGCAGGAAATAGGAAGAGATCTTTCAAGACGTTTCTGTGTAAAATAGAGCCCTAATAAAGTTATTTTCGTAAAACAAGTGAAAACAAAATCCCGCCAGTGTTAGTCAGAATATTTTAACCACTATCTCACTACAGGGGAAGATTTGTTCACTTTCAATGCGAGACACAAGAGCTACTTTTCCTCTGATTGAATCGGATACTCTGATAAAAACGTGGTAGTTTATATAGTTTTCATTTCTTCAAACAAGGGAATTGTCTTGTGAACGGGGAGAACGGCTCTTCAAAAACACAAACTGAGGCCAAAGGTGTTGAGATTGTTTTGTGTTTTTGAGTGCAGCGAGAGGTTTCACTTGTTTTAAGAAAATACAACTTTATAAACTCAGTTACAAAGTTACTCAAATATAAAAAGACGTGATAAGAAGAAGATTTCTGCAGTGTTGTTACTGCTCATCGTAGTATTTATATCTGTAATCCTCTACATCTATGTAGCATATTCACAATGTAAAAGCGGAAGAAAAAAAAGACCCGTGAATTACATTTTAGGTCAAATATAAGAAGCCAGCCGGCAACGGAGGAAGTTTCCATCTTCACTTGAAGGAATTAAGAAAACGCTTGGTACTTTGTGAGGATGAAGAAGGGATGATGTCTCCTCAACACGTCATTATGTCTTTTATTCTGTGTTCCAAACATTTCACGTGATCAAGTTAAAATTGCACTTGTAGATTTTACAAACTGTACTCAGTCTTGACCACCTGGTACTAAAATCATTTGACCAAAACGACAAAGTCAAACAGGATTTTCAGACGCAAACTCCACTCTGGCTTTTGAAACTAATTATACACTGTGTAATGTAAATGTTTGATATCACCATGCCTTAAATGGACATGTGATTTGTTTTTGATACTCTGATGTCTTACTCTATAGATACCATACAGGTACTTTGTAATCTCAGATCTTAAATGCAACAGTTCGTAGTACTCAACAGCACTGTATTTCTCTGGATTACTAGAATAGTTATTATATACCATATTCTTCAAGCTGCTGTTTTTAAATAGCATTCCAGATACTGAGATGTGCACGTAGAAACCTCTCTCTGGCTCTCTCCTCTGAGTTCCTCAGGACACTTCTGTCACTCTGAAGAGAAGCAAATACAGTCAAAAGTTAAAGTGCACAATCTGACAATGCCAGTGTCAATGTCCTTTTTCTTTTTCTTTCTCCATCATCACCACTCTTCCACTCATGTTGTCTCTCCTATTTGTCTGCCTTGTAGTCCTTTCAGCACATCTGACGTTCACTGTCGACCTTAAAAATGGAGGCCGGTGGCTGCAGAAGCTAATATGTGGATGTGGGAACAAATCACATGAAACAATGCGTTGTGTACCAATTATCCAAATCTGTCCGGTCCGACTGAAAACATAAAAATATCTAACTTCAGTTTTACTAAAGTCAGTAAATTCCTATAACAGCTTTAAACTCAAATAGGAGTAAAAGATGCATTTGTTGTGGACAGATTTCCTGCTTGTAGGAAACATGAATTGTCTTTCTTTGGTATTATTTGGTCATATTAAGAGAAATATACAATGTCATCAGACTTATCACATAAGTCAGTCTTCTGTCTGTCTGTCTTTCTTTGCTCACGGGAGGAAACGCAATCTCTGCCCTTCTAGGTTAGAGTCACACACTGTAATGAAGTGCAGTGGTTGATGATTGTACTGTAATGAAGCAATACGGTTCTCCTCAGAGAGTAGCTACATGGATGTCATGTGTACAGAGTCTAAAGTATTTCTATAGCAGACTCTCCTGTGGAGAGAAACGCTGCGTCCAGAGACTGTAGGTTCCAATCATTCTCTGCGTCGCCACAAACCCAAAAGAAGAAAGGTTTTTCATGTGCTTGTGTTGGGATTATTACATTTATGGTTCGTTGTTCTTATGATTTACGCCAGACGCCAGTCGGTGTGGCAGTTTAATAGCAGCTATTTCTCTGCTTTTTTAGTGCTGCTCTGCGTTAACGATTTGCTCATAAAGTCTTTGGCGTGCTTCTAAAAGCCCAGGAATCAGTCCTAGTAATTCCAAAAAGGAGAAGAAGAAAAAAAAAAACTCCAGACAAATCTCTGCACTGGCCTTATTCATTGTAAACACTTTGTAAAAACTTATTTACTATGCAAATATTTAAAATGATCAACAACACAAAAAGGTCGGTTTTCTTTAACAGACATTATAATGCACGAGTCTACTTGAAAAATAATCACAACCAATATAGTTTCTAGTGGGAGTAGGCCTCATGTGTCCCTAAATGAATAAATATGAAAGTGTATTTAACTGTGTGTGAGCTGAGGTGTGTCTGACAGAAATGTGTGTATGGTGTGCCTTATACAATAAGAGTAGCACCCAGTATAAACAGAACAAGGTACAGTGTTATAGAAAGGAGGTGTATGCAATGTTTTCAGACCACCTTGAGTAGAAGTAAGAAGATTGAGCATTATGTTATTTATATGATAAACAGAGCTGGGTTTGTCCTTAGAAACTGCTTATAGCTGTTTTGTTTTTCAGTTTGGGCCGCAGTCCAGCTGGAGTTACTCAGTGTTTTCTTTGTTTTGCTGCAGTGGTCGGTGGGAATCTTCTGTCTGTATTTAATAGAAGATCTTTACATGTCTTTGGGTTATTTTACTTTTTGTAAATTAGATTTTTTTCTTTGAATTGTTCTATTATGTGATTCCTTGTTTAGTTTGTGTTCTTTTATTTCCTTTTTTACTAGTTTACTGTATTCTAAATGTTTCTCAGAGGAGTTTCTCTAGTTGACTTCATATGGATGAACATTTATTTTCAACTGAATAGATGTGTATTTTTGCTGGCTTGAGTTTATTTTACATGGATAATATATGATTGGTGTAAAAAAAAAAAGAAAAGAAAGAAAAGACACCTAATATTTGAATGTTTTAGATTTTATTTTTGAAAGAAGAAAAAATAGAGAATATTAACAAATGTCCCATGTAGCCATTCATGTTCAAAAGCATTTGACAACTTCTAATCAAAAATAATAATAATAAGCAGAGGCTGGCGCTTGCTTGTACATGATACAATGCTTATTGTTGTATCTGCATGTACCTGTATGTGTTGTATGCTATGAATATTTGTTTTGACAGTCTATTCTGCAGTCTGTTGGTATTAATTATTATCTCAGTATTTAGCGCTTCCATCAAATCGAGAATGATGGAAATAACTTTGGGTTTCGCACAATACACTCATTCTGCCTTGCAATAGGTTTTGTGGCCATCTGCCTTGCATTTTATGTATTTGAAAACATTTCTACTTTAGTTACTAGCTACTATAAATCCAACCCGAGAGGTTTGTGGGAAGAAATACTTAAATGTAATTTATTAACAAATAAATTCTTGTTAGGGGATTTGCATTTCAATGTCTGCAAACGTGTGATTACTAAGGATAACTGATACTCTGCAAACAATAGAGTGTAAAGTAATCATTTAATAGTATAACTGTCCTGAAATTACAAATTTGGAGTGTGTGGTAGGCGACAGATTATGTAGCAACGTTAACTGAGGTACTATGGAGTGAGAACACTCAACTTTACAAAGATATTAACTTCACTTCTCAAAGAAACATATTTTTATTGTAGTGACATATTTGGATGAGTTACAGCAACTTTTTTTCAGTCTCTTTTTTTGGGTATTGTATTGATTATTAACTCTTCGATATGCCATTAACTGATTTTCTGATTCTGTGCATACTTGCATGTTCTCATTGCAGAGAAAACAACTGTCTTAAATAACTGAGGTAAATCTAATGTGCTATCGATGCATAACTTGGTACAACTGCACACAATGTATGCACTGTGAACTGAAAATAAATTATAATGTTTCATGCTTATGCTTCTCTGGACTCATTTTTATACCAACACATACCTGTATTAACACAGATCCAACCAGGTGTGAGAATAACCCATGTAATGTCGGGGTGGAATAATGTGAATTCACAGTTCACACCACATACAAAGGAAATGCTACTTTTTTTAATAGCACGATGCATGTGTGTGTGTATGTATGTATGTGTGTGTGCGTGTGTATGTATGTGTGTGTGCGTGTGTATGTATGTATGTATGTATGTATGTATGTATGTATATGTGTGTGCGTGTGTATGTATGTATGTGTGCGTGTGTGAATATCAATGCTTTGGCTTATTGATTATGGAAAACACTAAAGTAAATATGCTAATTCTCTCATACAGTAGTACAACACCGATAATATTTTGTCGACATAAAATAAATGAACACAAATAAATTCACTTTAATTAACCAACACATTTTCTATTTACAATTTCCAACAATTAAAGGTAGAAATTAAATTCACGATTTAAAACATGATGAACAAAAATCATAGCAGTATAAGCGGTTCAAATGAAACTGCAGTGAAGTTATTTTTTCTAATAACATATAAGTCGAGAAGAAACTAAGAAACTATTGTCAGCTAGTGCAACTCGTCCTCAAATCTGACTCTTTAAGTGTATCCTTGTGTCAGTAAGGACCTACAATATTGTAGATTGGAAATGTTCACTGAAAAAGAAATCAAAACTGGCAGCAATAAGCAGCATGCAAGAATTTGAAAGGCTCTTTTGTTTGTAAAGATTTATGTCAGTAGGAACAAATGGGGTTTTTGAGAGTCAGACTAACACATTGTTGGTTTTGATCTTTTAATTTGTTGTCAGTATGTGAAATATGGAATAACACCAGCTTTATCCTTTAATGAGGAACCGTCTGACTCATTCAGCTTGTTTCCAGATGAGGCTTTAATACGATGTGTTTGTGAGTCGCAAATTCTGATCAGATTTTCCTTCGATTGCCCGCCGGTCCATCAATCCTAAAAAAATATGGATCAGACGCAAAGATGTGACGGGCTCAATACGTTCTGAACACAAATCTTTGCATTTAGATGGATGTACCAGGTGGTGAAGCCAGGTGCACAACATCACAAGAAGATAGATGAAGCACTGGGATATACGATGACGCGGTCACAAGATCTCATACAATCTTCCAGCATGTGAAGAACGACAGCTGTCATTTAAAATGGAGGTACAGTGAGGGGAAGACCATGTTTACATGCAGGCTGCAGATATTCTTTCAAGGAATTCACCCACGAAATGACCATTTGTGCATTAATTACTCACCCCGCGTTACCGTGAATACATCCAGAACTTTCTCTGTTTTTTTTTCTTCTTTCACCACCGTAGAGACATGCGACAAAGTTTTCTTCAAGAGTTCGGGGTGAGTAATTGATTTACAAATAGTCATTTTGTGGGTGACGTATTCCTTCAACATCTGTTATCAGGAGTGTTTCTAGCGTCAGTTCCTTCATTAGTACAGGACCCACATTATCACCCTGCGTGTGAAACAGTCCCTGCCTGCTCTCATATGAGTCTCTCCATAGGGGGCGGCTGTGTGATGCTCCACATCTCCACCCGTGATCCCTCCTTCTCCTGCCGGCTGGGACTGTAGGTGCCGTGGGTGGCGCGGCGATTTAGCGCCACCACCAGGCTGACGGAGGTGAGGATGAGAACCAGCAGCAGGATGACGGACACCAGACTAATGGACAGCAAGAGGTCAGAGGTCAAACCCACGGAGGACAACTGGAAGAAAAGAGACAAAAACAAAGGTTTTGTTTTATAGAAGCTCATTCACATGACACATTGTTTATTTCTGCCTCTCTCACGCAGTGTTTCTCTCACTCACACGCTCTCACACACACTTCTCTCCTCTACACCAGGCGCTCCACACGAGCTGCCAAAGTGCTGATGGATGTGTTTCCCAGCTCAGCAGGTGGGTTGCGACCACCAGGAGCCTCGAGTTGCCGCGGACTGAAACCTCCCTCCGTCTGCCGCCTCTCTCGCAGTTTGGCAACAGCCAGCACCAGCCCCAGCATCACCACTATCGCCAAGCCAACCAGACACGGTGCCAGCACGGCAGCCACCCGCGAGCTGTATGGAGCACGCTCCGTCTGTGGAGGATCACACAAACACAGGCAAGATGCTGCCTGATGATCCCATTAGCATATACACCACCAGAAACACACTCACACACCAAAAATAGCTCCTAAAGACACACACACATGATTCTCTTCTAGCAGGAAGAAAAGCTGCTTTACATGAAGTGTTTTAATGGCTTGTGAAACCTGCTAAGATTCATTTTTAACTTACAGCCCTGTGGCCCTTTGATCATCACACACCTCACACAAGCCGCTTCACTACAGACCAGAAACACAATTACCCCGCATGCAAACACACAGCTACCTGACCTCCAAAATCAAACCCAGCGAATCAAAGCTTTCCCGATAGTTAACATTCATTAACCAGCGGCAGAAGACGGAGAAGATGCACTTACATCAGTAGTTCTGGTTGGTGTGATAGTTGTGACGCTCTGAGTGGCTGCTACAAGGTTACCAACAGCAACAACAGCTTTCAGTATCACTCCATAACACTTCACATTTTGGCTGACACCATCTTTATAACTAAAGCCTCTTACAGAACCTGTCAGGTTACACAAGAAATCTAAGAAGTCAGCAAACTTTACACTGAGCAATCAACTTGGAAACATAATTCTTATAAAAATACAACCATCCATATCCTGAGGCAAAAAATAACTTGCTCGACGCTCTAGACATTACACTTTCTTTCCCTTGCTACAGGTTCTTTGTTGACTCCTGGAAAGTGCTTACCTGTCACTGCAGCACAGTTGGCTGTCAGAGCGAGTGTGACACAAGCGAGCCGGAGCAGCCTGCAGCCAGGACCCGCCATCAGTCACCGACTGCCACACACATAGACACGGAAATGTCTAACTAACCAGTCTCTAAGGTACAAGGCAAGGCCACTCTGAAGCCTCAGCAGAGCAGCTACACACACAGAGACGATGGCAATGCTTCCCTGCTGTCAGCACTATTAACCTGCTCTCTGTGTGTGTGTGTGTGTGTGTGTGTGTGTGTGTGTGTGTGTGTGTGTGTGTGTGTGTGTGTGTGTGTGTGTGTGTGTGTGTGTGTGTGTGTGTGCCAGATAAGCTGCCCTCATACGTTTCTGTGAAGCAGACCGAACTTCTGTGAATGCCACCAGCTCTCTGCTGAAACTGCACTTCAGCACCAGATGCTGCTTTTTCGCTGGCATAGCACATTTCTCCCTCTCTGCTTCTCTCGCTCTCTCAAAGGATGGCCACATCAGTGCCGACACTGAAAAACTGCTTCCCATTTCTTCGCCCTCGTTCCTCCCCACTAGGGCTACCTGTGTACATCTACACAAGCACGCGCACACTTATATAATATGTAAAAGTACGAGAGAGGAGTGCAACAGCATACGGGCTACGTGGTACACCTGAACATTACACCCATATGTGATTATTAAAAATCTCAATCCAAACAATGGACATTAATCTGCTGCTGTGACAGACGCCACTCGTCTGGTAAAGACTTCCACAAGATTTTGGGATTTGCCTCCATTGATCCACAAGAGCTTTTGTGAGGTCGGGCACTGATGTTGGGCGATAAGGCAGGCCATTAAACTTCTTCCACATCAAACCTGGAAAAGCGTTTCTTTGTTAGGTTTGCCGTGTATTCACAAAATGTATTCAAAAGCTTATTTGAAGCTTAAATAATATAAGCTTTTTGTTATTATCCCTAAATCCCTATATATGCTATTTCATATATGCCTTTTTTATAATCTCATATACATTTTGAATGCATTTTTTGCACAAAAAAAGAACTGTAGATTTTGACTCACATCTCTTACATTGAATATATCTTTTAATGGCCAGGAACAGGAACCTGTTTTAATGTTCACATGGGCACCTGATTATTGATTTAAGACTGGAAATGTCAATTCAAGATTTGAAAAATTGTGAACCTACCCTTTAACCTTGCTTTCTGCACAGGGGAATTGTCATGTTAAAACAGCAAAAGGCTTCCCCAAACTGTTGCCTGCACCAAACAATGTATAGCACACACAAGTATGTGGAGATACTGTAACACAGTGCCTTCGCTCTGTGTGTGTGTGACTGTGTGTGTCTATGAACTTGGGCTATTCTGGGATCTACTCACACTACATCTTGTTAAAAGGGATCAAGTGTTAGGAGTCACAGTAGCTACCTGACTTTGACCCCTCCTCCTTTACTCACAAACACGCTCTGATACACAGACAGGAACTCAAACCAAATGATTGCTTCAGCAGAAAATGGAGGGAAGACATTGGAAAAGAGAGTAAAATGTGTGTTGATGATGGAAGTGAAAAATTAGTTGAGGGAGATGAAAAGAGGACAGAAGGCAGACAAAGGCTGATGAGATTTGTTTTTATTTGACAACAGCAAAGACAGGGACAGAGACTTAAACCGAGACGGGACAGAACATGATGAAGGAAAGACAGACAAACAAGAGACGTTACTGTCATGATGTCAGCGTAACGAGACTAGAAGACAAACAAAGACACAATCAAGTCCACGAGGAACAGACAATGATTCAGAGCGTTATGAAACGTTGACCACAACAGCGTGGTGAATGTTGATAGGTACCATTCAAGCAGAGCCGCAGAGAATTTTAGGCTTAAAATATCTTTGCCTCACTTGGGAAGGTTTAGAGACAAAAAAACTTCTTCTTTGGGTACAAAACAACACGCAGTCAGTCAGTCAGTCACCACAGTGCTCTGAATGCACATCAAGAACAAAGTGAGACATCTTGTCGTCTTCGAGCACCTCTAGGTGCCTTTGTACCTACAACGCTGTTTTTGATCGTTCACACATTCATCCGTACGGGGCTCCAAAATCCAGTACAGACAAGACTGACAGGACATCTTCAATGAGAAACATTATAAATAACACATATTCTATAATGTTCTTCACTGCATCACAAAGTGCTTTATTGAATGTAGACTACCCTTCCCTTTAGACCGCAGTAACTCTCCTGTGCAGTTTTGTGCTGAAACGATTATCTGATTAATCAATTAGTCGATTAATTGCTAACAGGTTTAATAATAGATTCATCTTTTAAGTAACTTATAAAGCAAACTTTATGATTTCATAACATATGACTTATTTTTTTACATTTTGGACTATTTATCAGTCAAAACACGCAGTTTGAATGTGTTACTTTGAGCCATTGTGTAGAATTAACGATTAGTCAAATAATCAACAGATTCATCGATAATGGAAATGATGTTCAGTCGCAGCCCTAAACCGTATTTTGTCTGTTGGTTTTGAAAGAGATTATTGCATCTGTGATCTATAGCAACTGAAATAAGTAAATCAAATGGAGTAATATATAAATACCTATACTGCATAAGGTGCTTCTGATGACCAAAGTATCATTGTAAGGCACAGACACAGCTCTGTGGTACTGTTAACCTGACGTCAAACTAGAGAAAACCCTAATGTGTGCAGTATGCTGTCAATAAATACCTCATCCCCTTTGCGTTGTATGGGAAACCCATACACGTGCACTGACAAACCCAACTCTGCATCCACTTTCAGTCACACACACACACACACACACACACACACACACACACACACACACACGCACACACACACACACACACTCACACACACACACACACACACACACACTCATTCAATGCCTCCCCAGTCCACCTCTGGCTCATCGTCCAGCCTGAGAATGAGGTAGGAGAGCAGCTGGAAGAGGTTCTGCCACAGCAGCACGGCCACGTAAAAGTAAATGTCGCTTACGTCCGTCTGGCACCTGTCTCCGGCGTAGCTCATGTCGCACACGCAGATGAATCTGTTGATGAGGTTGCGACAGTAGCCTCCGTTCATACAGGGGTTGGACATGCACTCATCCACCTCCTGCTCACACCTACAGACACAGAATCACATTTCAGTCAGGGACACTTCTGTCAAGGAAGTGACCATTTATACCAAATAAGTTATACAGTAAGTTCTGAAGAAGAAAATAATCTCCGCCGTTTGAGGGAACTCTCAAAGAACCTGAGCTCTGTTGAGGGAATTACCCTTTATAAACAATATCAGTTGAGTCAATAATTAAAACAATATCTCACACAAAGGAGGAGGTTGGGGTGGTCATCAGAATATGATTGGATGTCAGCTGATGGCCACACAACCAGGGATTATGATGCAAATCAGCTAATGCTCGTGTGACTCAACTGCTCTGCCTGAATAATGCTCTGGAGATAAATCAGGGGATGATAGTACAATTTGTCTCAATATCTCAGTACGCTCTGAATCTTTTTTTACAGGTATCATTTAATAATATTATGTTTTTCTTTCCTACCGGAGTCCAGTGAAGCCAGGTACACAGTCGCAGGACAGCTCTCGGTCAGTGCAGTTGCCTCCATTGAAGCAAGTGTAGTTTCTGGTGTCATCGCCGCACACAGAAACAGTTGGCTTAGGCCGTCTTGAAGGAGACAGTCAGACACGAAAGAGGGTAAATACATGTGTTGTTTGTGTTTTATTTAAAGCTGTAGTATCTGAGGTATTGAGACGTTCAGCAGGTCATGTGCAGCAGAGTTTGGCGTCATTACGTCTGCCGGAAGCAGAAGGATCAACCAGGCAGGAGCTGTATTGTTCGGCTTCCTGCAGCTCCCCACAGGAGAGACGCAGAGGCTTAGGAGGGGACCAGGATAATACGATTAAAGACCTCTGGCAACTATTCACAAGCAGGAGGTCAAATCACATGTACAGGAATCGAAAAGCCAACCATTTCTCTTTGGCCTTTATAACCTTCTGTTCGCCTGAAGCACAGCAGCTCTGTTGCAAAATGTTATTTTATCTGTTGAAACGTGAAACTCATCCCTCAATGGTTACAACATTTTTTAAATTTGGAAGGTGTTCAATTCTGTTTTCAGCTTAGTTTTAATTCAGATGCCAGGAATAATTTTGAACTACAGCTGTCACTCATTTGAAACAGTGCTTATCTCATTTTAAGACAAACGGTGTCACAGGGAGCGTTAATATTAGCTTTGCTTGGCATTTTGTTGCACACAGTTAAACAAAACAACAGGAGACATCGTACATGACATTTGAGAGACGAATATCTAACAGGAAACAAATAGCAAACACCTGAGAAATAGAAGAAGAAGAAGAAGAAAAAAGAAACTTACACTTTTCTGACAACAATGTACCATGGTATCTCTTCAATGCGTTCACTGGAGAGGAACAGAAAGAAAGACGGGGAAAGGGGATAGAAACAGACACAAACAAGAAACACAAACAAAAAGAAGTCATTTTGATGAAAACTTTACAGCGTAGATGTTCCCAGTAAAGGGACATGTGCCGCTTGTCTTAGCGAGACACTTGCAAAGGTTTTCCTTGTGCAAAAGAGGCAAAATGCAAGAGGCTGTGTGTTTACAGGATAAATGCTCGGAGGCGTTCCCCTGCTGGTTCTCCGAGGCAAACTTGTAGATGACAGGGGAAAGAAACTGGCGCTGAACCAGAGAGCCTTGTGTAGTGAGACACCACAGCAGACTGAGGCCTTTTCTGGCTGACACTAGAATAGAAATGCAGCATCTGAGACTCTCACTGCAGGCGTGGTTGAAATGCTGCACAGAGGCAGCGATGTGGAGACATTTACATTGAAGGATGTTGTTTGTGTTGTGGTGATGTTCCCTTGTTTGTGCAATTTGGAGCATTTATTTGGGTATTTTGTGTTTACTAACTAACTAAGTTCTCAAAACTGTTCATAGAAGAGCAAAGTCATCTTTGGATCATGAAATATTGTTTTCTCTTCTGCGGTTGGTCTATATATTCACACAAGCCGTTTGCACTCACCAGAAAGTGACTCTTTTATTCTATTCTATTATCCTGCTTTGCTGTTTATCCAACACCTGAACTTACTTGCAAAAGGGTCCAGTGTAGTTCTCAGGGCAGAGGCAGGCGTACCTGTCCATTCCATGCAGACAGGTGCCTCCGTGGGCACACAGGTGTCTTTCACACATATCCACCTGCTCATCACAGTCCACGCCCCCGTAGCCGGACTCACACGTGCACTCGTAGGCCAGCCCGTTCACACTGCAGTTGCCGTGAACGCAGGGACTGGAAGCGCATGTGTCAGTGAAGAAGCTGCAGCGTCCCCCGGCCCAGGCCGTCGTACAGCTGCAGTTAAAGGTGTTAAAAAGGTCCTGGCACTCCCCTTCGTTCAGGCAGGGGTTGGGCTCACACACGGGGCCCCCGCTGCAGCCGAGGAGCGGTGGTTGCAGGGATGTCAGGATGAACCGCTCCTCCTGCAGGCGTGGGAGGTTCACATCAGAGGAGCTAAAGTAAGTCAGGGCAATGCCACCTAGCTCTACTGTGCCCAGGCACCCAGCCAGGGACCACCCAGCCTCAGGGGCCAGGCCCCCTAAGAAGAGGTCCACCCCCTGCCTGAGAAAGTTCAGGTTGCCTCCCTGCATCTTGCTAGCTTCCTCTATTTCATCATCCAGCGCCAGAGTCCACCGGGACGTATGCGCCCATGGCGCTGCCATGAACAGGTGGACGCCATGCCACTCACCATCACTAACACTCGTCCTGCTGCTGAGACTGACCGTAGTCACAGCCTGCCTTCCCTCCGCCTCCTCCTCCTCCCTGTCGTCCACACTGGTGCTCTGAAGCTCCATGAAGAAGAAACCTCCCTGGACGGAGAGTGTGACGAATTCTGAGCCCTTCTCAGCGTGGAGTATAGCTGTGTTACGCTTTCGTGTGCGAAGGTTTAGGGAGAGGTTAGTTAGATTTCGGGATATTTTGCCGTTTCCCCGGTAGGACAACACAGTGCTGTCATTCAGGAAAGTTGCGTTGGAGTAGCCTAGGAGATTAGAGAAAATACAGGTCATTTATATTTGTTTACACATTTTCACACTCTCTTTGTTGTACAATTTAAAATGTGTCGGCTGGCTTCTTGTTTTTGATTATGTGCTGGGTTTATGCATGATAATACAACAAAGGCATTAGGCAAGAGCAATTACAGCATTTCATTTTGGGTTTCGGCTTGATAACACTACAATCCTTTCAGGCAACTAAATGGGGTCACCTGGAGCAGGTATCCTCGATAGTGAACATGGGGTGGCTTACAGGACAGACGGGCAACACCACAAATCACTAAAGCACTAATCCCAGCACACAAAAAAAGGATAAGCTGGCCTCAAGCCAATCCTGCTTTACTGAGCCCACACTGTGTGGGGAGATTGTGGCCAGTATATAACCAAACATGTTGTATCACTCGGTTACATAGTAGCCAATTAGGGCACCAATGACCAATTCCACGAATAAGGTCAAAGATTAGATAACGTACATATGTAAGTCGAAGAGGTAAACAACTTATTCTCAGGGTTTGAAGGCTTTTAACAAACTAAAAAATTAGGTCAAGGAGAATCAGGCAACAAACTTGACTACTAATGACACTGGATTAAAGTGAGGTCATACATGTAGGTGTTTCAGGTGCTTTTGGGAAATCCAACCTCATTGGTGCTGTTAAATATTAGAATACAGTGACTGGTAGATATAATGGGTATAATAATAAAATGTAAAAACACATCCATCTTAATGGGTTGAAAATGTAATCAAAGCTTTTATAGATAAATGATGTTATACGATTATAACATAACGTGCTTATCACATGATTTATATAGTTAATATTAAATGTGAATAATTACATACACATTCTGCCACTAATATATTTGCCATATCCAGAGCTTTAGACTTGGACTTGAGTTTGTCACATTAGTGCTGCTGTTGGTCTGAACATGGCTTTAAGACTTGCAATTTTCCTATGAAGCTTTGGGACTTAATTATAATAAATGACATTTAGCAGACGCTCTTATCCAAAGCAACTTATAGTGAACTAACTACAGAGACAGTCTCCCTGGAGCAACTGAGGGTTAAGTGCCTTGCTCAGGGGCACAATGCTGGCAGCCCAGGTATTGAACTCATAACCTTCTTGTGTTGTATTTGGAAGCTGTACCACTAGGCCATCACCACACCTTAACTTGCACTTATCTGCACGTGTCTCAAATGACTTACATTATCACCTCTGCTTGTGAGTGTTGAAATCTTACACGCCACTTACATTCATAGCCCTGGTTCAACACCCTGCACTCTGAGTCTGTGGGGCAAGGAGACAGCTCGCACCACCTGACCTCCTCACAGCGCCGCCCTGCTGTACTTGGAGGGCAGGTGCAGGTGTAGTCATCCCACACGGAGTAGCACATCCCACCGTTTAGACAAGGGTTCATCTGAGGATGAGAAATTGATACAGGGTCTTACTTTTATATGTTTTCTGTTTTCTTTCTCACTAAATATGAGATGTATTCATACCGTATGTGAATGTGAGTTCTCACTTTAGGCAGATTTTTAAGTTTTAATGTATTTCTGCATGCCCTAAACAACTTCACGCGAAAAACAAACACTGATAATGAAGGCTGAAAATACTCACACTGCAGGCATTGTCCCCAGAGCATCCAACAGTCACATTCTCCATTAACATCAGAGGATAAGATCCCACAGAGGTGTCCAGCCCAAAGAACGAAAGCCGCCTGTCGTTGATCCTGAGGTCCTGAATACAGCCTTTAAAATGTCCACCGAACACTGAAGTCGTCCAACTCCCCAACAGACCTCCCACATGCACAGTATCTCCTGCTTGGACATTGATCGTCCTGACTTCCACATCACCCTGTTTCTGAGCTGCTACATACAGCGCCATACGATCCTCCGATACCTCTACGCTCACAAAGTGGACTTCCCCGTCATTAATCGCACTCTCCGCCTTAAGGCTCTCAAAGTTATTGAGCTGAACTGTGACCTTGCCGTCCTCCAGCCACATGTGCAGGTACTGGCTGCTGCTGTTGACGAGCACAAGAAGGAGTCCATAGTGCCTCCGTGTGCGCAGGAAGAAGGAGATGGAGAGGTCATGACCCAGATCATCAGTGACAGTGAACGCTGCGTAACTCTGAGAGCCCTCGTTTCCAAAGCGTGTGGTCACATGTTCTGCAAAAGGTTCAAAGTGAATAAGATGAGACAACAAAATTAAAGACGTGGGTGTCAACTTGAGGAAAACATGTGCATGTGCTTCAGCTTGGCAAGCCTGCATGTTCAATACGGTTTTATAAGTTTGAGAATAAAAGGTATTAACAGTCCTTTAGCAGTGAGAACTAAGACGTTGGAGGCGTATAAGCTGTTCACCAAGTATCCCCAAATAGTTCAGACTTGTAATACTATTTATTCAGTTTTTATCTTCAGCACAGAGGTGTTGAAAAAAAAAAATGTCATGTGTTCCAAGCAAAGAAACAAACTATTTACATGTAAAAGATCATTGTGGTAGATTTGTGTAACTAACTGGAGGAAAAGATGTCAAGATCCCTAGAAGAACGAGTAAAGTAAGAGGAAATTCAATCAGCCACCAGCCCTCATGCTCTGTGTGTTCTCTCAGCACTTTCCACTGTGGGTTGGTCACATTATAACGCTGGCAGGACATTGAGAACACGCAAAGCTAAAGCAGAGAGCACATACAGTATATGACGGCTCATATAGAAACCTTATGAAAGCTACAATGTGTATGCATGTGGGTATTTTCCAGTGTGAAGGTGTGCATTTGTGCGCAGAGTAAATGTCTGTGATCAGTAATCTGCTTTGATAGACTCAAGAGGCTAGACATATCCTCAGTGGAAAAACATAGCTATTCAATATTACAAGGAATTTCCTTGTTGACACATTCAAACTACACCTTTTTCATTCTACTTATTGTTTTGTTTCTGATGTATTTAATAATCACAGTGTTCAACAGTTTACTGTTTCCTTGCATGTTCTGTGTATTTCCAAAATAGAATCACTTATATCCTTAATCCAGTTCGTCAGATAAGAGGATCTCTGCCTCCGTCCTTTACTGTGGCTTTTGATTGCACTCATCACTATTCCCCCCCCCCCCCCCCCCCCCCCCCTTATCTTCTGTTAAACATCAGCAACTGAGGATGTCTCCAATTACCCATTTTAGAAATTTGGTGTGAATGACCTGCTCCTCTTTCTCAAAGTTTAAAGACTCCCATGTCTGCTTTTGGTTTAGCTATGCCTAGCTTTTCCTTAAAGGTTTTGTTTGTGTGTGTGCAAAAACAAATCTAGTTTGATGGGACGAGTAGATTTAGTTACAAATAGGCTCCCGCACATTGTCTAATTTGCTAAA
Organism: Cottoperca gobio; assembly: GCF_900634415.1. Lineage (NCBI taxonomy): Eukaryota > Metazoa > Chordata > Actinopteri > Perciformes > Bovichtidae > Cottoperca > Cottoperca gobio. The sequence continues at coordinate 15,112,801 of NC_041358.1, forward strand.
ATAATTTTATTTACACAACGTTTCGGTACCAAAACTTTGTAAATAGAATTATTTTTGCAAATTAGACAGTTTACCAGAGCTTATTTTCAACTTTTGAGCTACTTCTCCTTCTCCTATGCACCTGTCTCGTAAAATAGATGTGCAAAGTCTTTTTCTGCTACTAAATGAGAATGGGAAAAACTAAATTTCCCATTTCTTCCCTGCGTTGCTGCTATTTGACTCTCCAATTTCACAACCTGTTGAAGTGTATTATTTCACAGCTGTAAACATACCCTCCTCACAGTCCTGACCCTTATAAGGCCTCGGACATCGGCACTGGTAGCTCTGCCAAAGGTTGATACAATGTCCTCCGTTTTGGCAAGGCACGTCCAGGCAGCGGTCCCTATGGCTGCAGCCAGGGGACACATTAACAGCAGAGTTGCTTAGCCATTCCTCGGGGACGACGAGCTGCCAGTCCACTAACACATCCCGCATGCAGCCAATAAATGCTGGAAGTAAGGAGTCATTACTGGGGCTATTTGAGTCTTGGAGCACCCCTCCAATGAAAGTGTTCTGAGGAGGTGACACCAGCATGGTCAGGGTGCTTTGGACTGGGGCCACCTTGTGACACGACTGGCTCCCACAGCTCCCATCATCATCCAAGAGAGTCAAACTGAGCATCCAGCTCCCGAGCACAGCCTCTACAGTATGCCACTCTCCATCTGTGACATTTTTTGGAAGCTCCAGGACCTGGCTTGGGCTTTCTGCTTCAGCCCCAGCAGAGGCCTCCTTCCTCAGTGTGAGGCGGAGCTGTCCTTCGTGCAGCTCCAGGCTCAGCAGCAGCCCCCTGTAGTTCCGCTGGAACAACAATGCTCTGGGCAGAGTTGTCTTGAAGCTAAGGGTGACGTTGCAGTACACCACAGAATCAACCAGGGGACTATGCAGCAGCAGGTAGCCTCTGCGTTCAAAGGAGAAGGTGGTGGGGGTCTCACAGAGGTGTCCAGTGTACCCAGATGAGCAGGAACAGGTATATCCACTAATTCCATCCAACAGGAAAGGAGAACAGGAGCCTTGGTTTTGACATGTATGTCCCTCACAGCCCACTATCCTCACATCACAGTTTACACCGCCATAGAGAACGTCATCGGGACTCTGTTTGTGGCAGTGGCAAATGTAGCCTCCAACATGGCTCTCACATCTGCCCCCATTCTGGCAGGGACTGGGGTCACACTGGTTTATCACCTCCTGGCAGAGGGAACCTGTGAACAGAAGAATACAATAAAGTCACATCACGACACAAACCCTCTTCAACTGTGTTACTGTCATTAAACAACTTGAAGCTGCAGTGCGGGACTTTACATATAAATGAACGTCCGTTACATTTGAGCCTTGCCAAATGAGTTCACACAATGCTGATTAGGCCTATCGCCGCATGGGTAAGCGCTCTGTAGTTGGCAGTATACCAGAGTTGTGGTGTCTGGTGTCTGTGGCGACTTTCCCGCGCCGGCACATGTATGCCTGCAGGTGAACTGGCTCCCCGCACCTCCCCTGCCCCCATCAGCATTCTCGTTCCATTTGAGTTGGTCAAATCTGCAACCTCACCACTAGATGCCAATAAATCCTACACACTGCTCCTTTAATCCTTCCTCTTCCCACATATTTCATATGGCATTCTCCTCCCCTTCCACTATTTGTGTGTTACCGATTTGCAAGGGAACCATCGCTGCATCCCGTGTTTAGTGCCGCCTAAGACAATTATTGTTGGTTAAAAAGAAACGAGCCAAAGCGCTTTCTCCCCAATAGGATTAATACCTAAAACCTTGAACTGAGTTAGCAATTCTCCTTTCCGGTTCCCTCGTCTTGAAGGCAATGAGTTTTTTGAATGGGTTTTTGGTTAGATGCCTGAAAAGAAGTCTGTGGTTAACAAAGCTTAAGTGATCTTCACATTTTGTCCTACAACATAAAATACATCAGTAAATAACTCACTTCTGAAATTGGGAAATTTGGCTATTTGCCGAGGGAACCAGTGCGATGCTAACTTCCGGGTTGGCCTTCAAAAATATATCATCCCTGCAGCACTTTAATGCAAAATGATAATGGGTGCACTGTCGTGATGGTCTCTCTCATATGGTAATTACTCTAACTGCCAGAGGGGGGAGACAAAGGTTTCTAACTCCAGTTTAAAAACATTATTGCAAATGTAAATTATGTAATATGGCCTGTTTTTAAATATTTTGCTCAATAAGGAGGTAATTATTGTCACCATTCCTTGTTCAGTGGTCTTGTAAGCAATAGATTTCCATGTTGCGCGTTTACAACAAACAAGTTACATTCATCCACTGGTGCTAGGTAATTATGGGGTCAAGTTACATAAGTGAGGAAAACACTGGACATGTGAAGGACATGTGTTTTTTTTCTCCCATTTTCATTTATATTTGGTTAACGCCTGTTCTTAAGTTTATCATAGTTCCTGTTTTTTTTGTCCCGTCTTTGTCATATAAAGCAACGACTAAGAGTCATATAGTACAACACAGCATAAAGTAGAAACGTACTGTAACAACAGGTGTATTTGTTTTATATTGATAGAGGAAAAGGCAACAGAACACAGGAATGAAATACCTTTTATATAATACTTATACTAAATATCTATTTACACAAAAACGTCTTCTGATGTTACCTGTTCCAAGCAACAAAATCCCCCAAATCCATGGTGCGGGTGTCCACATCATGCCGTCACTTTTTCCACCAGGATAGCCCCAAACTTGTCTAACTGCACCATATTAGTTTGTGTGTGTGCATGCCATCCCAGTGGAGGTCTGCTCCTTGTCTACTTCTCTACAACAACATAGGGCTAAATGGCTCCAGTCAGGAGACCGGCAAAGCCAGATCCTAGGGATTAAACTAATGCTATTTGGCCACCTTACTGAGTCAGTGCCACAGCGACTGGCAGTGAGTCAATTTTTAGAACACAACTCTCAGCACACAACAGCTCACAGTCTTACCTACATTAGATCAAGTCTTGTGTAACCAGGGAAAGTAGGATTTCTGCTTTTGCAACTGAAAAGGATCATTTGATGTAACATCCCGGCAACAGTGCTTCTCTTGACATCAATGCACCAACAATATACTGTGAATATATGAATGTTATGGATTATTACCAATTATATGACCTGCACATTTAGCTAATATGTAATTGATAGTGCCAGTTGTCCCAAAAATGTAAGTTATTTTGTTAGTACTCTAAAAAAGGAATACATGTAATATGAGTACTTTTTAAAATATATATTTTGAGTATTAGCTAAATGTCCCCATTTTTAATTGACCCTTTTACTCTGCTGAAGCTCCAATCGGAAACTGCTCAATTCTCCTTATCCCGCATCTGACTGTTCACACTGTCAGACCTGTGTAAGACATAATAATAATAATGATCAAATGACCTGTAGTTCCTCGAGGACAGCTGCAGATGTAGCCTGCAGCATGCTGCTGGTCATAGTGTTCAGACAGCAGAGGCTCGCTGCCATACAGAGCCTGCCACGACCTCTCAATGCAGCGGCCTCCATGCATGCAGGGGTTGCTGCCACACTCACTGATGTCGATATCACACTGACGACCCTCAAACCCTGGAATGAGGAAGTGAGACAGTGCTTTTGATGGGAATAATGTTCAAGATTGACAGCACATATGACATGATATGACAAGAATATTAGTTTGTGTGCAGCTTCATGCAGCTGCAAGCTTGATTATGGTTGGAGTCCATTGCTTTAAAGGGGACATATTATGCTAATTTTCTATTTCATACTTGTATTTTTGGTTTCTACTAGAACATGTTTACACGCTTTAATGTTCAAAAAACATGCCTTAATATACTGTAATCGCTCTCTATCTGTAACGCTCTGCTTTAGCGCCTGTTTCTTTAAGCCACCCTCCTGAAAAAGCCCAGTCTGCTCTGATTGGTTAGTGTTTTCCTGGTCTTCCATATCCGGCTCTCAGTTTCTCAGCACTGTCTTTGCAGCCAGGTAATTACTGTAGTGGCACTTTCTACATATATTGTATAGTTGTGACATCACAACCTTACAGAAGTCCTGACGGCTCGTTTAAAGGCACAGTTTCTGAATACGCGCTGTGTGCGAAATCTCACTTTTTACAGTGTGGAAACTTTGAGTAGACTATACTTCTGTCTGTGTGGTCTCTTTCACCAGAACATATATCTCTACTCATTCTCTGTAAATAATTGTTTTCATCTCTCACTCTTATCTGTTTCTCTTACTTAATACTAGACCCGTCTCTCTCGATCTTTAAACAAATCTCCATTAAAAACTCCCAAAGCTGTAACTCATAAATACATTATTTTCCTTGTTAACTGGGCGGGAAAAGTGCTTAATGTACCTGGCAGGCACTCACAGCTGTAGTTACCCTTGTTGTCCTCACAGATGGCGCTGTTGAAGCAGGGTTCAGAGAGGCAGGGTGGCAGTGGTGTCTCACAGAGTCTGCCAGTGAAGGCTGTGTGAGAGCAGTCACAGCTGTAGCTAAAATCACATCACATGAACGAGATTATTTATTGTCTGTGTTTGTAAATTGAAATCTATTAGGAATCGGTACTATACAAAACATCTTTGCTTTTCTAAACTTGGCAAGAGATACAATTTCTTATTTTCAGCCACTGGAGCTGGGCCACTTACTCATTCACCCAATCTATACACAGAGCCCCATTTTGGCATGGCTGCTCTTGGCACTCGTCAATGTTGATTTCGCATTGGTCTCCTTGGAAACCGGGCAGGCAGGTGCAAGTGAAGCCACTGGCGTAGTCATGGCAACTGCCGCCATTGAGACATGGCTGTGATTGACACTCATCAATCTGGACTTCACAAATGGCCCCTGTGAACATCAAAGCAGGACAGATGTCAGAGGGCAAGTGAGCCTGATGCATAGACTGAGGGCAGGGGGCAGAAATGAACAAAGCTTTCATGTGTACTAGCTATGATCATGTTTGGATGGCTCTTTTATCTCACAGCAAGGCTTCTGCAGCTGTTTGCAATTGTAAAAACAGTATATTGGGTACAACATGTCTTTAAATGTATCCCTGCACTAAAAAGAAATCTTATTATCTTCATGCAACAAAGTTGAGAATGAAAGATTAACATGAATAAATACAACTAACAAGACATGGTTTTAGACTAAATGTAGTAAACCATTTGAACTATGAAATAGATAATACTACACTCAATGAAAAATGCTTCCAGCAGGTTGAGGGTTTGGTTAGTTTATATATTCTTTAGAAAAATGGGTAGACTCTGTTTAAAACTTTAACCATAACAGAAGATAAGACTAAAAAATAAGCTCCAGGCATGGATGTAGTGGATAGTGGTAGTTTACTACTTCAGATGACTTTATATTAATCAACTCATATTGGCCAGATTTATATGAAAACAAAAGCCTACAGCAATGCTAGCTGTGACCGCATGGATGACCTATGTTTAACCCCATTCAACATTTCACACATTTTTAAAAAGTTCATCCAAAACAGAGGTTAGACACTCCCACGTGTAAATACCGTAGTTTTGTCTAATCATTTTAAATGGATAGGAATCCCTAGATAAACAGGTTGTACGGTACACACATCCAAAACCTTTTACAGGTGCTTGATTCAAAAATATAACTAAGGTAAGAATCAGACAAAAAGATCTGCACACTGTATTAAAATATGTATTTTTAAAAGGGTTTAGGAATCCCTAGACACCATAAATATCTTATCACACTCACCAGTGAACCCAGTAGAACACAGACAGGAGAACCTGCCCACTCTGTCCACACAGGTGGCCCCGTTCCTGCAGGGCTGTGAAACACATTCATTCACGTCAATTTGACAGTGAGCACCCTGAAACCCCGGCACACAGAAGCACGAGTAGCCGTCCCCGCGGATTCTGCATATCGCCCTGTTTTGGCACGGGTTTGGAGAGCACTGGTCCACTGGTGAAGGCAGCCTGTCAGGAGATGCACCTGCTGTATAAACAGATCACATTTAGAAATATTGATATCACAGAGAATCATTTTTATTCTTGATACTGCAGAGAAACACAACCTTGTACCGATCTCTCCATGTTCCAATCTCAAATCAAAAGTCACCTCTTCAGAGCTGCTTTTAATGCGTAATTACTTCTTTTTATTTTAAATGTTGATGTTTTTTTGTGTCATTTTGAATCTTTTGACCTGTAAAGCGTCTTTGAGTACCTTTTAAAAGCGCTTGATAAATAAAATGTATTATTATTATTACAATTTTTGTTTGTCTTTGTTAGTCTGACATGAAGCTTTTTTATTTCTGTTTAAATGTGATAATCTAGCAGCTGTCCATACGTGGACATTAAATTTAAAGGCCTCTCAAGGTGTCATTGCTGGCTGCCATGGTATCCAATTTCACTGTTTGGCTTCCGCATTCAATCTATTACCATGGTGACTGCAATCCTAAAGATTTGAGACAACACTTCATGGTGTGTTTCAATCAACAGGACATAATGACCACGCTGACAGAGGTTTAGGTCTCATTTCAGTCAACACATGCTATTCATACTAATTAGAGGATCAGCACTTGATCCTATCCAGTAACAACACGGAGAAGGAATACTTCTCACACCGTGTGTGACTTAATCATTCGTGTCATCTAACATTATTTTCTATTTAAAGACTTTAGAGTATTGTTCATATCACTCAAGTTAAATCACATTTTGATACATTTTTGCTATTCATTTACTTTTTTGTTATCTCTTGAACCTTTTCATGATCATACATTTTATTACACATTTAAAAAATAAATTACTGTACCGTATCTTTTAGTCCAAAAGATTTACATTTTAAAGCAGAGTTTATGACTTTTCACTTAAATGCAGACTCCAGCAAACTTCTCTTGCATGTTTTTGTTAATTATAAATAGCTTTATAAACGAGCTGATGCTGTTGATTTCTAGGAAAAAGGTTATTCCAAACCCTAATATGTCTAAAACTATGTTGATATGTTTAAGGAAGTTATGGGAGCACCAACTCACGCAATGGAATGTGCAGTAGTTTTAGGATGGTATTTAGTATAATCTTGACAGCTATTTTCTCTGGCAAATGTCCTCAATTTCTTAAACCTATTAAACTTCCCCCTAAGTTTCTTTATGACAATATCAATAACATAAAAAATACAATAACAATTCTGCATTTGGGTGTTCCAACACTTCACTGAAGCTTTGTCATACTTACACTGAGTTAAATATTTAAACTCATGATGTCATTTTTCATGGCTGCATTATTACATTCAATTGAAATATTCTAGATAACTTGAGTTGTACGGTTTGAGCAGTGTAAGGCAGCACATCGTGATTTTATAAAGATAAATATCTCTATGATGATGCATTATTTCTTTCTTTACTCTTCCTGACTCTCAAATCATATATCATGTCTACCTTGAGACTTGCCCGCTGCAACTATTACCCATGAAAGACAACAATAAAGAAAAATGGCTACCATGATGCATCTGAAAACTGCTGTACTCCAGGCAGAACAAATGGGACCGTGCTCAGTGGCAACGATCCTCGTAATCCATGGAATGTGCATGAGGGGCCACAGAGGCACGACGCCACCAAAAGGAGGCTTCAAATCAGCCCAACAAGTGTTGCCTCTATTAGATGATAATCACACTGCACCACATTTCTATAATCCTTCAAAAATGTTTAAGTGTGTTTTGCATGCTGGGTGCAAGAAAGATTCAACATCATCATGAAGCATAAATGTAGCCTCTAGAATAATATTCCTCGCAGATGATAATCGCGGACAGTAATCATGCCTCAAGAGCACAATCAGCCAGAGTGCAGACTATAAAACATAGAAGACAGCAATTACACTTGGTGCTCGATCTTCGCCAACTCAGGCACCAATCTTCTGTCATTGTTGGAGGTCAATCAATTTCACAGACAGTTGGCAGGGTTCTCCAAGAGCAGCTTAGACATGTCTAGACTTGGACTTGGATGTACGGACGGAGGGTCCAGGGGGTGTGATGGAGATCCTGGGTATCAGTGGTGATGCTGTGACCATATGCCTATATTAGCTCTCATTACAACCAGGATCAGCCAGTAAATTCAGACCAGATTAAAGGCATGTTCCAGCAGTGTATATGTTCTGTCTACAAAAACACAAACTCTTATAAGAAATAACTTAGAACCTGGAGAAAGAAATTGAAAACCACAACAGGTGGTGTAAGACGTGCTCTTTACTGAATCCACTGGTCTTTCACTATTCCCCTGAGGCAGAGTTCAGAGGAGATTCAGGCCTGTTGCCTGATGATACACAGCTCCAGCCAACCACACATCCCCTCCCACAGCATGTAAGGCTTTTTCATATGCAAATGCCTTCTAATGGTCTTTGTTTGGTCCTATCTGGAGGCCCACAAATGGCACATGTGGGGCACCTGACAGATGGATGTTGCTGTGTATCTGTCTGTTTGTTTCATTGGTGATAAGAAGACATGTTATTGTTGGATGTTTTGTAGAGCCGCAGACACATATAGTTATTTCCCACTTAGTCCCATCACTTACCCAGACACCCCCAATCCTCACACACAACCTCATGGGTCACCACGCTGCCCCCCATTGTTAGATTTCTTTTTGTCCATAGAAAATGTGTAAACTCTCACAGTCTTAATTGATATTCCAAGCATGGACTGGTTAAAATGAAAGCCATTTACTAGACTAAAATTCAAAACACAGACTTTGGTATCAATCTGTATACTGTTGTTGTACTTCATGTTAAGGTTTATGAAAACTTTTGCAAGAAAGTGTTAATAAAACAAACGTTTTGAATTGAAGTTGTACTTGCAGGCATGAGAAAAGAGATCTTGCGTGGGGAAATGATGGGATGAACCAACTCTAGTTTTGCAGGTGTTCAAATGCTAAATAGTATACTCCTAAATATGAAATAGCATTGATAATTAGTTAACTATGGAAATATATGACGGTTATACAGCTACAACGTCGCATCAAAGCCGTTTCATGGTAAACAATAACTCAGAGCCACGAGAGAAGAAGCCGTCACTTACCATCTATCACAAACAGTGAAGAGATGAAAATGGTGCATGCAAGTAATTCAAAACTATAATAGCGAATTAAATCCATAATCGTGACAGGAAATCATCCTGATCGTTGTGTTGAAGTCTTGTCATAAAGGGATCGTTCTGCTCCTGCTTCTGCCTGCTGTCTGCGACTCATCTCTTGTCAACTCCAGATCCACTTGATGCACACTTCTCTTTTAGATGGAGCACCATCAGGAGCCTTCATCACAGATGAAATAATAAATAAATAAAAGACCACGGCGTTCAACAGGCTACACACACCCTCCCCCGTGCAGAGCTGGGCAGTGACGGACACATGGGAGGGAGTTACAGCAATCTCACTGCACAGGCAGAAGGATTTCTGATGGGGAATAACATTTAAATATCACTGGAATGGGTGTGGATGATCCAAATATGATTATTTACATTTGATTGAAGTAACCTAACTTATGATGGCATATAGTTATTTCAACTACAACAGGTGTAGTCTATAAACAAAACAAACAAAAACAAATCTACAAAAATCAAAATATATCACGATTCGATAAAATATATATATAAAAGATGGATCCATTCTTCAAAGACTGTTATTAAAATGGAGCTATTGATTTAAACAATGTATGCTCATTCTAAAAAGTAAAATGTATTGTAAAATGCGTAACAAGAATTAAGGTGATGGGGGAATTATTTTCCAATATCAAAAAATAAACTGTTGATATAAAGGTATTCAGTCTTTGATATCATACGTGATTAAAACGCCTCGTTTGTCTACAACACTGAAGTTACAATTAAATAAAACAATATAATATGATATTATTTATTTATATTATTGTCTAATGTGTGTGTCTTTTATGAACTGATTACAAAACAAAGCGTCTCTCCTGTTGATCAAAAATGAACGAACCTTTCTGTTCAGGGAAAGCGCTGGGTGTTTCCATGACAACGCGACCAGGAAGTTGGACCTTGGGGGAGAGTGGAAGGGCCGGTTACTTTTGTTTTGTTTTTGGCAAATAAAGCTAACTTCTCGTACATTTGGCTTCGTCAAAGTTTCGGAATTGTATTGCCAAAACCTTATTGTAACATATCCACCGTGAGTCCAGTATGTCTGCGTCGATGAGAGCCAGTTCAGCGCCAAGTTCATCGAGGCCGGTGCAGCCACTGGACACCAGAGGTGACATTAGAGTACAGTCAGCGGGGAAAGCTAGCTTAGTGCTCACTGCTCAGCCAGCAGGTGGATGATAAACTAACACATCATGAGCTAAAGTTAGCCAAACATTACGCATACTGGCACGGCACACATCACCTCACACATACAGTCAGTGGTGGAGTAGGACTAGTGAAATACCACACAAGTAAAAGTCCCACATTCAACACATTACTTTCGTAAAATTATCTAAGTATTATCAGAAAAATGTACTTAAAATATCAAAAGTAAAAGCACAAATTTAGCAGAAAAAATGACCCTATCGGTGTTTTACTATACGATTGTATAATATATTATTTCTTACAGCTATATTAATGTGTATTTTGCATGTTACTGTTCAAGATGGTTAAGGTTGTGCTAATGTTACAACTACTGCTTAGAAAAACTCTTCATCCTTCAGTTTATCAGAGACATTCAAATGAAAAATCACCAAAGATGTAAGAGAAATGTAGTGGAGTAAAGTAATAAAGTACAATATTTGCATATTTGGAAGTATAAAGTTGCATGAAATGGAAATACTCAAGTAAAGTTGTCTTATCTTAAAGAGTTTGGAAAATATATATTCTTGAGATAAACTAATAAACTATAGCCACACTTTGTTTGAAATACACTGCACATCATCTTATCATTCACTGTTTTTAATATACCATCCCTCACACCAAGGTCAGAGTCTGAGTTTTACACCTACTGGTTTGTTTGAGTTTGTCATTTTATTTTTCTCACTGGCAGAACTGAATTTTCAACTCACAGAGAGCAGGAAGACACAACCTCCTCTTGTCAACAACCACCTCATCCCAGATGAACTGCTGGTCAGCCTCACCTCCACTGTGTGCAGCAGGAGCACACTGGGGCACACTGCACACCATCGGCACTGCAAGGTACATTCAACCCCCATTTATATCTAAGAGGGTTATTTCTGTGTGGCAATTCACACCTTAGATGACCTTGCATACAGGGCTGTGGAATCAGACGGCCGGATGCAGTCTGGCATCACCCCCTGGGGCGCAATAAATACAAGTTCTTTCTGGACCAGCCAACGTCCCTGACTGGAGCCGGCAGGTCAGCTAGACCAACGATACATATGCAAAAACATCATTTTTTTGTTGCAACTATGAAGTTATCCCAAATATTTAATTTGGTACCCAGCCGTTTGAAGATGTCTAATGCATTCTGCTGATGACTTAAAAGACTTGCTGTGCTTCTTTATTTTACTTTCCATTTGGATGGCATCCATACAGGGATATTTCTTTCCTGTGTGATGCTATGGTAACCCAGAGGAAGACAACACACCTCCCACCTCTGACTGACAGGAGTGGCATTGGAGACACACAGGTAAGTTCCCTCAGCTGACCTGTTTTCACTTTCTGGCCTTTTTACCCTTTAAGCCAAACATTAAGAGGGCCTGAGAATGTGCCTTTATTTGCCTTTTCAATTTATCATAACTTACCTAATAGAGCTTTTTCTTAGCAGCATATGTGTTATAACACAACATCAAAAGCAATGCTTTACAACATAACAAAATCTGTAAAGGAAAAGCAGTAGAAAGACATAAAAAGGATACCTTGCAGATTCAAACTACAGTATGTCCATACTTTTAGATCAGTGTTACTGGACAGTAACTTGAAAATGTGTTTAGAAGTTTAGAGAGTAAATAGAATAGAATAGATTTTCCATATTCAGTAGCAGAATGTTTTAAAGTTGTCTTAAAAATACTGTGATTGACTACTACAGTTCTGACTCGATAATCACGGCCACTCTGTCATTCAGAACTACACTGTCTCAGAAAGTCTGATCCCGGAAGAATATCACATTGTGAAAAACAAAGGGCTGCGGAGCCTTGAGTTCTTTGAAGAGTGAGTCTGCTTTATTATGTCCATCCACTTTATTCGTGTTACCTGTGAACCCTCATATTATCATAGAATGAACATTTTAGGTCAACCCTTCATGTTGCTTCTCTTCCTCAGTGCGTTCACAGTGCAGCTGCAGGATGATGAGCAGAAGCTGCGGGTCTTCCCTTCGCTGTGAGTTCACTCTACAGATAAACTTTAGGCGAGTAGTCTTCAAGATAAAGTGGAGTGTGTATGTTCTGTGTGTCCAGGAGGCCCAGTGGCAGACTGGAAGTGGTCCAGCTGATGAGGATGATGGATGACATGCTGGAGAAGGCTGGAGTGGATGAGCAGAGTGAGGAGCTGACAGAGCTCTCCCAGGTGGGCAGACAGACAAGCAGAAAGTACACAGGCTGCTCTGTGCCTCTATGGCTGACACTAGCGCTGTGCTGAGAAAAATACTTACTGCGGCAACATCAGGCTTTTGGGCTGCTGTTTTAATACAGATTTGGATATTTATGTGAGTTACTTCCTGCCTCATCAAAAACACAAAATGCTGAGTGTACTGTTACTGACTTGTAACATTCCTGTTTTACCCACACAACATATGTAGAGATGTAAAATGTGTATATGAAAAACAAATGCGCTCAGAGTTTCTTCTAGAAGAATTGCCAACGATACATACTACAAACAATGCAATACAAATGTCTGACAGATGGAGGGTATGCTGGAGCTGGTGCAGGTTGAGCAGAACATCTACAACATTGTTTTCCATGAACTGATCAGACAGGTCAGTGTGGGCTGTGCTGAGAGAGGACAGCTGCTTGCCAAACTCAGGTAAGCAGCCAATACATACGGACAGCACCTAAATGGTTAAACCTCATCACTTGTTGAGATTGTGGGAATATGAATGTAAAGAAGAACTCATAAAATGAAGCATGATTCTTCAAAGCTATTACCTTTGTGTTACCTCAAGTTAATTTTGAAACGTAATTAGAAAGATAGTTCGGGAGAAATTTGACCTTTTCAGAAAATCTTTTCCAGTAATGACCCCAGGAAGCCTTTTCTCAGCAGCTCTTGTGTTTGTGTGTCCAGACAGCGCTACCAGTCCCTGCTCGAGCGTATCCCCAGCCGTCTGAAGGCTCTGCACACTGAGGTAGTGGCGCAGAGGGCTCTGGATCGCCGGCTCACTGAGGAGATCCACCGCATCAAGAGATGCATCCAGCAGCTAAACACGTACGTCAGGTCAGGTGTCAGGCTGCTGGGCCATGATGAATGCAATTACTGTGTGCTGTGTTTATACTATTTAACAAGGAAATAATAAATGCAAGAAATACAATAATAGCACGTGTGTGTGTGTGTGTGTGTGTGTGTGTGTGTGTGTGTGTGTGTGTGTGCGCGTGTGCGTGCGTGCGTGCGTGCGTGCGTGCGTGCGTGCGTGCGTGCGTGCGTGCGTGTGTGTGCATCCTCTTCACAGGGAGCTGTCCAGAATCAGAGACCATGATGCCTCCGTTTCCCAGCAGGCAGAGTGCGCTCACCGACAGCTGGCTGGGGCGCTCGAGCAGACTCACACCAACTCAGAGTGAGTCCTTGTCGGACTGAAGTGAACTACTGTTCATTCAAACAAAGACACATTTTTGTCAAGTTGATGCATTCCAAAATTCAGCCTATTTATCTGGTCGATATGATTGATGATTTCAAAGATAAAAAACTAAATATTACAAGAAACTACAGTAAAGAGTAATACTGTAGAAGCAATTACTTATACATGTCCTACTGTAGATACCAGGTATTGCTATCAGTGTATCCCTGTTGTAATGTACCTAATAGCGTTGGTTATTGTATCCTTATTACTTCAAAAAAAGTAAGTACTAAGTGATACGAGGGGACAACAAAACTCGTTTTTCTAAACATTTTCTTCTGAGATGCAGACGCCTTTGTGCAGAAGTACAAAATGTGACAAAGTGTTCCCTTTTGAAATGGTCCATGTGCTCTTCTCAGTGTCGTCACGGGTTACCACGAGCTGTATGAGCTGCAGAGGGGTCGCCTTGAGACTCAGCTGCTCCAGAGGACTGAGGAGAGAGACTGCTGGAGCCAGCTCACCTTCTGCCTCGCCCTCAAGGTGTGTGAGCCATGTCTTTCACTCACCTCGTGTGTACGTTTCATGTGATGGTGGTGTGCTGTTATGCTCAATCATTAATAGATCAACTGACTTTGAATCAGGAAGAAGGTTTTATTATATAGATAGCTATGACCCACTTTGTTGATCACTATGATTAATGGATTGTAAGGATCAAATATGTCTGTGCTTGTCAGGTGATCAGTGTTAAGAAGCTGCAGCTGATCAGTCAGCTGCATATTATTGAGCAGAGCTGGTTCAAGACCTCCGAGCATTGCAGCCTTTATGTCGCTTTGAAGGTAACGATGCACTTCTTATTTCTTATCATTTTATGTATTGCTCATTGCAAAAACACCACACGCCCCAGATGACTCTTTGAACATATCCATGGTGGTTTAATTACACTCTGACTATGACATTGACCATCCTTCTGTAGGACACAGAGGACCTGAATATCATCATGGAGCTCAGTGACCACTGGAAAGAGCAGCTGACTGCTTTCATGTCCCAGCTGAAAAAGACTGAGCATGCTCAGTGTGAACAGATCAGTGCCGTCCAGCAAGGCATCAACAAGTGGCTCGACTTCTGCACCACACAGAACAAGTAAGAACAAGATCAAGCGCCACCAGTGAAAGAAAATAGGATTTTCTAGAAAATTGCAATCACCTTTTTTTAGCACTTATATCGAGACGCCCAATAGTGTCGATGATCACTGAGAGCAATTTAATGAAGAGTATGAATATGAGTGTATTCTGCCAAAGATGCTCTTACTCTCTTTTAAGGTGTCCAGACCCGAAATATGAAAAAGCTTCATTGGAAAAGATTCATGCTGATTTGAAGCAGTGGTCAAACGTAAGACGGTACATTTACATCCCTCTGTGTTTTTCTCATTGTGGTCTTTGATGTTATCTGTCTGATTTATTGACCACTTGGCTTGATGTTCAAACAATCTTTCGACCAGGACAAACTAGTATTACGTGTTTAAGCATGTTTAAGGTATTTGTCTCATATGTTGAAATGACGGTATGTCTAGTTAACTGCTAAGTTTCCTTATCCTAACGTCCTCTGTGTTCTGTTTCTCTGCAGATGTTGTCCGTCCAGTGTGACCGCTACCAAGGTGAGAAGCTGCTTTGCTGCCAGCAGACACTGGACGAGCTTGGCCGTGTCCAGGAAAGATGGCTGAATATGAGTCTTGAGCTGGTCAGAAGACACCCTTCTCCCGATGGTGAACCCTGTGGAGGCCAACAGGCCCTAAGAGAGCTGGACAGGGTCCTATCTGAGCTCCTTAAACAGCTGGACACCCAAGTCAGTGGAGAGAGTGGTGAGGGCCGAGAGTGTGTCACAATTTTGAATAATTTTGAATGAGCTAGAAACCTTTTAGGCCTATAGATAGGTAAGTGTACACTTTCACTTGGCAGTGCTTTAGTTTTTGCTTGACTGTTGTCCAAATGGATATCTGTAAACAAGCAGATATGCTGACAGCTGCATAATCAGGACCTTGGTCAGTGTCAGATGTGTGACACACACACACACACACACACACGAGCTATAGTCACAGAAACTTCATATATCTGTCTCTTGGATTTAAGTGTAGAAACTGATTCTGGCCATGCTGTTTCAGGGATCCATAGACAGATCATGTCACTGCTCGGGTTGATGGAGTCCTGGGTTTCCAATCTTTGTGCACTGATTGGCCAGCCAGAAATGATGACTGCCTCTGACGGGCTGAAGCTGGAAAAAACACTGCGCAGTTGGCAGAGTTTGGCTGATCAAGTGTTTCAGAACGTCTCCAGCATACAGACAGAGAACGAAAAGGACAAAATTAAGGCCGACATATAGTAAGTTAAAACAATGGACTTCATGAAAAGGCAGATTTATCAACGTTTTGTAGATAGGTTTGTACATTTACTCCTGTGATGAAATTGAATGTTCTTCAGTACAAGACATTTGGTGCTTTGTGAATCAAATGTCTTTAATCAACACAGCAACAAATATTTACTGTTATGTTGTGTGCAAATCGAAGCTCATTTGTCCATATATATATATACGTTTGGGGAAAGATTTTTGTTTGAGTTTGATAACACCCTGAGAAAATAAGTCTCTCAGCTTTTATAAACTCAAGATATTCATTGCTTGTGATTGAAAGACAGTTTTATTGAGCAGATAAAATAAAGACACAACATAATTAAGACTACATGTGTTTTAATTATGAAGTTTAAATATTCGCTTTTCTGTTGTGCGTTTGTGTGTTTGTTTGTTCAAACAGTACAGAGACAGAAAAGGAGTTAGACAAAGTGCAGGAGTTCATAACCAGCCTGTCCAACTTCACTGATGGTGAGAACCAGAGACTCAGTGAGGAGGTCAGTACCAACCAGCTATAGTCAACACACATTTGGAAAATGTTGCAAAAACTGCAATATCCAGTAAGTGCATTTCCATCAAGGAAAAAACACATCAGCTCCATGAATGTGGTGCTCAGATATTACACAGACAATAGATCCGAATGACCAAAACCCTGCCTAAGATGTGTCTCAGAATCTCGGATAGGTGACTAAAAGTACTAGATGTACCCTACATTATTAGATATTAATGAATGAGTTTGTTTGGTGTAATGTTGCACTGTGCTTCTCTTGAGTTTCAGTGTTTAATCTCCCACCAGGTTAATTCTATTCACATGGCTCAGACCCGCTGGATGTTGGACCTGTTGCTCCTGATGGTTCCTGATCATAGCGAGGGCCACAACCAAGAACAAGAACAGCAATACATGACAAACATCTCACTACAGACACTGGAGCAGGACGCCAAGATGCTGGCTGAGAAACTGGATGTTTTTTCCGTATACATCAGCAGGTACCAGAAGTTTTTACTAGTTTTTAAAATGTGCAGTTAGTATCTGCTGTTAACCAAGGTAACTAACAACAGGTGCTCAGTACAAAAAGTAAACGTTGTTGTCTTACACAAGTACTGAAGTGTGATAACCTCTTAACACTATACAGACTAACTAACAACACACATATATTAAATGATGGCTAAAGGTAAGATTGAAAGTATCTGCACACAGGGATTTTCTCCAGGATTTACTCATCAGGGAATGTTTGTTTTTGACTCTAGCTCTTGCAAGCTGATTGTGGAGGAGCAGATTCTGCAGAACACAAATGAAGTTGACAGTAAAAATGAGATGAACGAGTGCAGAAAGCTGCAGGTAAAACATTGTATTTGTACAGGATTAAATAAGTAGCAAAGAATGGATAGTAACATCAGCATGTTTTTATATTTCACGAGCAATCACTGCTTTAGGTACATGAGAATAATCAAGAGATGCCACGTTCATTTCATCTTGAGATTGAACGGCAGCTATTTTGCTACTTTTGTGTGCTCAAACATTGCAAATCTCCAGAAGGGGGAGCCACACTGCAGTTACAGGCGAGGGTAAGGTACGTTAAGCAAGCCTCCATCTGTACTGCGTGTGTGTTGCTGTGTCCGTCCTCAGAGGGAGTGCATTGATTGGGTGGAGACCTGCATGATCTTGCTCTCCGGAGTAACAGGCCGTCCTGTGGCGCTGCCCGTGCGACAGTCTGACCCCGCCTGCAGCAGTGATGTCCCGCTCACTCCAGCAGACAGCGTGGAGACTCTGGTGAGGAGTCAATTAAAATACAACCCGGAGGGATAGACCTCATTTGTTCTAATGAATTAATGATTGAATTATAAGTTTAAAACACATTTGCTGAAGATGAGCGTGATTGGGTTTTATTATTATATTTCAACTTCGTTATCTTTTTATTATTGGAGAAATAACTTAGTAGGCATAGTGTCAGGGGAGTGACAATGATACTGATAGTTAGAAGCGGAGCGGACATCAGAGGAAAGATTACATTGATCAAGTATCAGATTGTGCTGTAGTCAAGGTGACGCTGGCATCAGTTACCCAATTAAATTGTGATCACCTTAACACAAAGTTTGAGATCTAGAAATGATGAGAGATGAGAGAAGTGAGAGGATTGAGTCTGTCTGCATCAAATGTCAATGATTTTGTGATTTTGTGTGTGTTTTTGCGTTTATAGGTGAACAAAGAGGTTCCAGTAGAGCCTACTGAAGACAGTGAGGTCAAAGATGAGACTGAGGCAGAACCGAGAATGGTGAGTCATATTAACAGCTGTAGAGTACCAATAAAACCTGTAACCATTTAGACTATACTTTAGGAAATGGCACTACACAATAAGAAAATCTGATCTGGGAAAAACAAATCCAGGGTTTGTGTGGAACAGTGATATTAGACATTAAAAGTCAAATGTGAAGGTTATAGAGCTTTGTGTGATAAAAGACACAGAATGAAAAACATGTATTTCTCTGCATTATATTAACGTTCCCTCTGGTCAGGGAATCTTTGGAGTATTTGTAATTTGGAGGTTTGTGTTTAAAACCTAACAGGCTAAAATAGTCAAATAAGCTCTTGAGGAATATAGGGGATTTTGTTTTACAAATGAGTCTCATAGAAGGAACACAGCTTGTTTTGCATGTTAATTGTTCAGTATTACCAGACTAACTTGCTAAAAAGAGCAGTTCCATTATTGTCCTGCAGGGGGAGCTATCGGTTTGTGAGAGCCCAGTGGTGAAGCTGATTAACTATGATGGAAACATCACACAAAGAACGCTGGGAGAGAGCAGTGTCCACCTGAATGGGGTCAGAGTCATATGTTATGCCTTTCACTGTGTATAGAACAAACTGCCTGTCTGTCTCTCTGACCACCTGTCTGTCTCTGTCTGTCAGACTGAGTTGGTTGTGTCTCCAACAACAGATGAAGCCCAGAAAGCTTTTAGTGATCTGACCACAGTGGCATTACTGCAGCAGGAACTGCAGTAAGTTCACTTTCTTATTGTTGAGTGGAACACATGTATTTTTGTAATAGTGTGATCATATATAAATCACAACAGTAACAATATTAATGCATATCCAGTTTGTCCATGTAATGTTTCAAACACTTGCTATTGGCTCATTTTTGCCACAGGAATCGATGTTTCTTTATTGTTTAAAATAACAACTCTGACGCAAGCATGAGCAGCATTCACCACCATGGCTGAACATCCACACTTTTGTTTTGCTTCTCATAATTAGTCAGAAGACACTTTCACACTTGGCAGACTTGGAGTTTGTTTGGCAAAATCCCATCAGAAGGGCAACAAGGGAATACATATATCCGATCTAGTATCTACCATCAAGTATCGTGGAAAGAAGTTTGTTGAAACTCGATCAGCTGAGTTTTTGTGGTTGTTCAGAAATGGAGAGTGGACCTCTCCATTGCCTTGTGGATGTGAAAGGACATCCAGGTTAGATTTCTCTCCATGTGTTCGTAAGTGATTCAGAGCTGCAGGTCCAGAGTGCCGAGCAGCGAGCCCTGAAGGCTGAGGAAGCCCTGCAGGCAGCGTTGGAGAAGATTCAGGACCTAGAGAGGCAACTGCAGGGTCCGCCCAGTCTGGAGCCAAAACCTAGTGAAGGTACCAACTCAACAAAAACTTCTATACATTTTTAACTGAGACAGAGAGTAAGTAACACAGTATTAAAGGCTAAAGGTGGTACAGGTCTTTGTTTGTGTTGCAGAGAAAAAGAAAACACCACCACCTTCCCCAAAACCAGTAGCAACACCAGCTCCTCCAAAGAAAACTGCAGCTGAAGCCAAACCAACAAGCAGCACCAAAAAGACCAGGAAACGATGATCTGACATTTGATTAGGAGGTGTTACGACGTTATATGTATGTATGTATGGGTCGGTCCACTTTATGTCTGGTGAACTATTTATCTAAAATCACTTTTAGGGGTTTAATATTTAATGTATCTTCTGTGTTGTAACAAGACTCATCGCCTGCACTCCATCACAGTCACATCCATAAAACCAGTAAAGGAAAACCACCTGTCTCAAAAGTTTACAAGTTAGTGTAGCACCCAGGAAAACAAAACAAAGAACAAGAAGCATCATTCACCAGCGCTACCATCCAAGTATAAGATATCTTCAGTATCAGGAGATTGTCCTATGTTCAGACTGTATAGAGTATAGTGATGTTTCCATTCATCTAATGGCTTGCTGTGGTTTTGTTAACCTTGTGATATGTCTTTGATTTCAAGTAAAGGCAAATTAGTGTTTGTTTCTTTCCCAAAAATAAAGTTTCTGCAGACAATACATTTGAAAAAGTAAGCCTTTTCTGGACCTTTATTATCAAGACATAGACGTTGTCAAATTGCTACACAAACCCAGGTAACCTACTGTAGAGGCTCTCACACCTTTCAGCACTAAACCTCACCAGCGTAAACCACTCAAATCCCAAAGCACTCAGGAAACATTGATTATGAACTCACATTTGACTAAATATTACTTAAATAAATAATCATTTGGCTTGTAAATGACTTTCTTTAACATGATAAAAACATTTCCTGAAACTCTACCGTAAGCTGAGAATTACTGGCTCGCACTCACTGCCGTTGGGTTTTCAATAATACGTTTTCATGTCACATCATTGGCGAGTCTGTATCTGTCGTCCCTCTCTCTCCTTCCACAGCAGGGGGAGGAGGGGGCGGGAGGGATGAGAGGTCAGGGGTCACGCTGAGGAGATCTGGGGGGAGTGGAAGGACCAGGGCAGGATGGAAGGAGACGGAGGGAAGCCCTGAACCCCTCCCAGGCATCTCTCTCCCCGTCTGCTGCTTTTACCTGGAGTAGAGAAGTATACTGCTGTTTGAAACATCTTTGCTTTACAAATACTGCTGACAATGCATAAATGATCTCACTGGCAGAGGTTCAGTTGGCAGGCTAAACCAAGGCTACCCTCTGGGCTGGAACATAGCAAGATGGTGTTGAAGGGAAACGGAAACCACGGTGCAATGAGCAGAGTGTTGTATGGCATTGTAACAGAGATCAGAGGTCTTTTACACGACCACTAGGATGTTCTAATTGTATACATAGAGGCTGTACTCAGTGTATTTCTATCTATCTTCCAAAAGTTTCTGAAATATTGCTGATAATTATACAGTTCCTGAGTATACATATTTTTGATAAATACAAATAAACCTCCAAAGAATCCATGACCAAAACCCAACTTAAACACCCTCCCCCTCCACACACACACACACACACACACACACACACACACACACACACACACACACACACACACACACACTCTTCTGCCAGATGAAAATGTCAGAAGATGAAGAGACTCTGTCAAACGTTAGAATTTCATCTTAATAACTTGTCGAAAACAGCTCATAGCAATCTGAGAGCAATACATATCATCTACATGTGATTGTGAAATACAACCCATCATAAATAGGAGTCCAACCATAACAGTCGAGAGAAAGAAAAAACCTATCAATATATAAATATTAAAGCAGTCAAGTCCAGTCCCATCAATAGAGCTGTTTGATCTTTAGTTAAATGCCATATTTGACAAAAATCCATTAACATTTAAAAACATTAAAATACAAAACATTAAACGTAAGATTATAAAAAGCTGGTATACAATAGTCACTCACTCTGACCTGGTGTTGTCTCTTAGCCTCGGCCTCGGCTGCCAGACTCTGCTGTAACTCCACAGGGACACTGAGCTCCTCTCTGACAGAAAATCAAACACAAGCCTGGTCAGCAGGAAGATCACAGTACACTACAAATCACTACATTTCTCTTTGCTATTTACCTGGAAAAATCAAAGCTTATTGAAAAATCTGCCTCTTTTTCTTGTTGGCTGACAGGTTTCTTCAAAAATCATCTTTATTCTCTTTAAAGCATCAGCTGTTAATATCAGGTTTTGCTGTCAGGAAGAAGCTTCTGCAGGGCCTGTTTTGCAAGTGTTCAAGATAAATGGTCACCCAGTGTAGGAGGAGCATGAAGATCAGACTCTACTCCCACAGTAACTAAAGGTAGACCAGAATGCATTGCTGCCACAGAATATTTTGTGCTTTGTGATTTTTCATCTTGACTTCCAATTAAATTCACTAACGTAGATAGATGCAGCCGAAGAAGGTTAATTACTGTACAATGCATTATCTTTTTCTATCTTTTCTTACATGTCTGCTCTCTCCACCCTGATGCCCCAGCGGCAAGCAACACAGTCAACCGCCGTTTGTATCTGCTGTCCGATCCTCCTCCTGTGCAACAGGATGTGGCTGAATGTGTGTTGGGAGAGAACGTCTCTGACCACTGCCTGGACCAGAGTCTGCAGCACTGTGGTCAGACTGGACAGAGCCGTGCTGCACAAAGCCACGTTCTCTATCTGGTAATAACACACTGCACTCAGCTCCGGCATCACCAAGTCCTTTGTCACCACCTGGGTAAAGACGTATGAGAAGACGGCAGTCTAATGCAATTATGGCCTCGTCACTGTCTGCTTAATTAGTTCAGCAGGGGGCCACGTCATTTACTCCCCATCTTAGGTTGAGAAACACTAATAAAGACGGAATCCCACTTTCATGTAAACTTCTGGAAAGATACGTCAGTGAAAGTAGTTGTTGACATTTACCAGCCAGTGAAAAATAAGTTGTATCTCTTTATGGACTATGAAAAATGTACTGCTTGTTCAGGGAAAGCAACGTGCATATAAAATAAACTGTTAATTAATTATCCAATGTCATTCATTTCACATCATTTTTACATTCTGTGCTCAAAGTGAATATGTCCGTTTTGATTTGTTTATTGTTTTGTTACCGTGTGAGAAGGAACCTTCAGCATCTTCAGTCTGATGTCAACCTTGTGACACACATCCAGGAGTGGGAGGTAGAAAAGAAGGCCTGGCAATAGAAGGGAGAAGGGTTTGATCTAAGGACAGAGGTCTAACATTATGTTTTTTAAATAAACATGCAGATGACTAAAATATTTGTGACTGTGGGGTGTCCAAACTTTACATGATTCGTCTCTATGACCACTAGCCAACCAAACACTCGCACACATTCTCAGAAATGGCAGGTCAACTGTTTAGTAGAAAGAAATACAGTAAATTGGTGACAACCTGGTCCTCTGGGTCTTCCACGCAGTAGGTGACCCAGTCTGAAGATCACAGCTCTCTCATGCTCCCTGACTACCTGTCAATCAAGATGGCAGACGTCAGTCAGACCTCAGACATGATGGCAGCAGTGTCCAACTGACATACAACAGCTTTTAGTGGTCCAATTCACAAGTAGGCCAGCTTTAACACGATACTTTTGTACAATAACATACAGTGTAGTCAAACAGTATGAGGACGTTGTCACATTTTTATTGTGTTGGCTGTAAACTCATTTACATCGGATTAGAAATTAAACACTGGCTGAATGAGGTGAAAATGCTGACCAAAATAAAATAAAATCCAATATTCACAAATTTCTCCAAATATTTTACTTCTTGTCGAGGTGGAAAAGGTAGAAACTGCATTTTCGACATTAAGAGCCGTCTCAGATAAACTTGAATGATAACATTATACACTTTTTAACTTCGTCACAAACTGCTTGTGTCTAGTTGTTTTTCCTCGACCTAATCCTTTGCATCATTTCTGTTGAACAAATGACACTGTTGACTGTTGTTGTTGTTATTTTAAAGTAAGTTGTTGTGCAGTGCTTGGTTTCTGTTAGGTCTGTAATGTAGTTCGTACTTTGACACAGAACCAGATGGAAAAAGGGAGAACGAGCAGAACCAGAGCCAAGACGAAGACCATCAGCAGCCACTCAAACACTCCCAGGTTCTTGCGCTTCAGACCTGCAGAGATCCACACACTACTAAGTATGAAGAAATCAAACCAATATACTAGATTGAACATAATTAAGAGTCATTTTGAAATGTTCCTATGAGCTCCCGAGTCAATACCAATGAGGTAATTGCAAAGTGGAATTTAGCTTATTGAATTTAATTGTATCAGCACATTCTTGAATTTAAATGACTATTTATTTTATTATCTATCATTTATTTCCAGATAGTATGCTTCAAGAAATTCAACATTTAAAAAAATTCAGGTCACAACATCACTTATTTCTTTCTCCTGTGAACAACAAATTGGGAAAAACTTTTCTTCAGGCTCTGACTTACCGTCCTCCTGCTCCGCTGCTTCCAGGAGCCCCAGGTTCTCCTCCTTGACCTCGTCCTCTCTCACGCTGTCTATGTCCACCACAGTGGACCTCACCTTCACTTCTGTCTCCAGCTCCACCTTCTCCACATTTGTCTCTGGCTTCTCCATCTGCCGTCTCTCTTTCCTCACTGATGATGCCTCGGGGACCCGGCCTGCCTTCGATGGCCTTTGTCTGTGACTCCTGGGAGGCACAGAGGCTCCGCTCTCCCTCTCCTTCCTGGGCGGCATTCTGGATCTTGGCGGGAGGTCGGGGTGGACATGATTGGAGGACTTCTCCATACTGGCTCTGCAGTAAAGACCATAGGAGTGATGGCTGTTAGGATGTTTCTGCTCGATGGGTTAGTGGATGGTTTCCTTTTTGGGTGAAAGCAGAGAGGAAGGAGAAAACGTGTAAGTTGCTTCCTCTGGCTGGAGGGCTGTAAGTGGAGTCAGTGCTGCCGCCGTTCATTGTGGTAATCAGACAGAATACATGGATGGTAAATTAGGCTCGACTGCTTAATGTGGGAGTAGGACAGCAGTGGGAGTGCCACTTACCACCCTCTCTGTTTTTCAAATTATTTCAGGTCAATTAACTTTTGTAAGCATGATATTCAATAGGCTAAATATTGTCAAAGCAGGAAACTAAAAGAAAAGACAATGTTCAGATAATAATGTGAGAAACATGAAGATAAATTCTCATGCACACACATCATCTCTTAATCTACTGTACAAGCAAATCTCTCAGATTCAGAATGGCCTTATCACACATAAAATCTAAATATCCAGGATTTGCTGGATGAGTTCATTTCAGAAATATTCTGTTTAATTTATAATTACAGCAGCTCTAACTAGAGTTTAAATGAATTGAGCATTAAAGTCCTCCTAACAATACATCTACACGTTTACCTCTTAAGAGAGTAAAGATAAGCAGAAATGTTACCAATATTTAGGTATAAAACTCAAAGTTGCATGGTAACACATCTACTATACAAGGCCAACTAAAATCACTGACGTTATTGCTTTGGAAGGTTTGGAGAGGTGCGTGCCACTGGGTGTCCTGTAGGGAAAAGTTACATTTTTAATGCCATTTGATCATACATACAACATGCTCCTTAATCACACGTTATATAAAATATTAAAAATTCACACTTATTGTATTAAAGCCTTTATACCTCCAAATATTTGTGTCACTGGGATTGTGCATCTTCCCTTGTAAAGCCAGTGCCATTCAGAGTTTACTGCTTAGGGAGAAATTGTGTCTGTGGAGCTCAGGGAGTCACTGTGTGTCCTAATTGGGAATGTGCAGACTCAAGGTCTCTCCTTTCCAAAGAGCTGATGCAGTTTTTTTCTCTGTTTTTACAGGAAAAGACACACTGTATCCTCCCTTATAGAGCCTTAATTAAACCAAAAATTAAGCCTCTGATCATACCATACCCATAGGCCTACATACACTCTAACTTACATACTGGTAAATCATTTTCAAATACCAATGCTGCTTGTAAAGAGAAATGAAAAAGCTTACAGCACCTGGTATTCCCAGGCTGTCTCCCATCCAAGTACTGACCAATCATTTGAGATCGGGCGTGTTCAGAGTGGTATGGCCATAAGCAACAGAGACATCTATAAATGGGCATTTTAAAGATGCTGTAACATCACACTTTGTTATTCTGTCTATACAGGTAGCAACTGTACATTGCCAGGAACACAAACAAACCTTATTGATATAATGGAAAAATAGCCTTACATATGTTATTCAACTATAAATAACATTATTATAATAACATATTTTCTTACGTTTGTAATACAATTTAAAAAAGCACTCATCCCGCACAACAGCCCATTTCAGAATAATATATGTTACATCACTGAACTATATTTTCTGATTCATCAACGTGTTCATCACTTCAACATTTCAGCTGGTAAAGAAGGATCTTATTTGCTTGAGAATTTCACCAAGGGATCAATACCTTTTTATCTAAGTCTATAACAATACATGACAACTTTTTGTACCATTATCTCAAATGTAGATTTTCAAAGTAACCAAAAGTTATAAAATAAATGTAATTGAGCAAAAGCAATATATTTGCCTCCGTATTTTAGTGCCGTAAAACGAAAATCTGCACCCAAGTACAGTAGTAAATATATTTAGCTGCTGTTCACCACAGTGAATAAATCATATAAATCCAAAACATTTTTTTTTTTAACAGAAATTGTAACATAGCATGGCAGATTGTTTGTATTAGCTTGTGAGGGTTTTTGATAACATGAATGAATATGATATTTACCCATACTTGGATAAATGTATCTTTATCTATTCTGGATAGTTTGGTTGTTACACTTCCTTTCATTGATAAGGATTTGACCCATTCGTAAATCTGGCATGGATGTCTGTACTTTTGAATGAGCTTGTTTTTTTTTCAAAAACTAGTCATCGACCCTGCAATAAACGATCTGTGTTCGCAGGGCATCCACTATAACGTGACTGCGTACCAATTTAACTTAGCTGAGCAGCAATCTGAAACAAACAGCGTTGTGCTTGTAGTTATAATAAGAAATGTGTGAGCTGAGATTTTAGTGCATACAGCGTTAAATTACTCCTTTTTATTTTTGCTGTTTTACCCTTGGGCTGCTGATTAACAAAGTGTACGGTGGTCTGTTAGCAACAGGTGTGGAAGCGAAAGGTTCAGATATCGTGAGAGGATGCGCGTGTTGAAGTCTTGAGGTAACGTGCCAACAATGCTTTTGGGACAATTTGAACGAGACAGGGCTGTTGTGGTCCATTTATGTATTTAAAGACATTGGCAATTAATTAAAATTTGCAGCAGCAACATCTAGCAGTTAACTTGAACTTAAGGTGAAGACTGACGTTCACGTTTGCTAATTTAATTAACAGTGGCTGTGCAGAGTAAAGGTAGCTTAACTAGCTAGCTAAGCGCCCCCCAGGGGGCGTTCAGAGAACGTCGGGGGGGGGGGGGGGGGGCGTTTGTGTGTACGGCCCACGAGGTCATTAATTTTTGCGTGCAAAAAATCGACTCCAAAAATAAATCCAAATCTAGTCAGATATAGATAAAACCCGACGACTGACTGTCGTCAGCAACAGGTGTGTGTTCAGGGTCCTTGAACACAACACGAGCGGACGTGTCATCACGTGGTCACATCATGTAAAAAACTTCAATATTAAACTGTCATTGACATCAGCGAATGCAGCATGGTGAGTGTAACAAAGAGAAAGGTGGATGCGGAATGTTCCAGGAGAAATGGACGAACGATTATTTCTTTGAGGAAGTAAAATGCCAGTGTGCCTAGTTTGTACGGACGCGCTTGCGGCCATGAAAGGCTCTCGAGCGTCATTACAGCAGGAAACATGCCGAACTGCACGGCACGAGCTGAAAGGACGAGTGTGTTTGGATAAAGTTAACGTTGTGTGTTTTTAGATTTTTATTTTGCTGAGCAATAAAGTGCTGCTTGAAAAAAACAAACAAGCGCCGCCACTGCTCAAAAATCAAAAGCATTAATGTTATTCAATGAATACACCATGAATAAAACTAATCTGAATGAATGTTAAAACACTAACGCTCTGGTCGGGACTTGCGGCAGCAGACGAGCTGCACTCTGGCTGCTCGTAGAAGCGGAGCTAACATCTGCATCGCTGCTGCTGATTCAGGCTGTGTGCGTTTAAAAACCGCGGATATTTTTGCCTGAGTTTCTGAACGTTGGGGTCGACGTCGCTCCATTTATCATTAAAGTGTTGGATTTGTGACTTTTTTTGCACTTTGTAGTTCTCTCCTTTCCTCAGCTCTGTGTCTGATGAATGCGCAAAGCTCTATATATATATATATATATATATATATATATATATATATATATATATATATAGCGCCTAATCACAAGTCACTTTTCACATTAAACAGGTGTTCTTTTATTAAATAAACTAAACTTATGTGTGTGTGTGTGTGTGTATATATATATATATATATATATATATATATATATATATATATATATACACACATTTGTTTTATAATAACATAATATAGCAGCCTAATAATAAGAAAAATATTATAAGAATTGAAATACTAAATTAATATAATCAATATATAAATAATAAATACTAAGAATAATAATCAACATTAAAATTCAGGGCAGACAATTAGCCCACATTTTATTTGATGGGGTTGCGGTAAGGAACCTGGATAATGGATTTACCGCCATGACCTCAACTGCCATCATCTCTGCCATTTGTATCTTTCCTTTTTTTTTTTTTTTTTTTTTTTTTTTACATGAAGCTTGGTGCAAACATTTGACCATATTATTTTGGATTTAAAAGAAAGAAGAAGGTAATTTGCTATATTTTTGGCAGCAAGATTGATTAAAAGCAATAATTACTTCAGCATTGTGGACTCAGCGTTTCTCTTCTCTGGTGGTCAAACCACCTGGCTTTGTTCAGGGTGTCCAGTAGGTTTTGTTCCATTTGTCCTCTTGCTGTGTTCTCCAGATGTCAGCAGGCAAGATGAACCAGGAAGACGTTTTGGCAAAGCTGAAGAAGGATGTTCGTTCCTTGCTTATCTCGTCTAAGATGGGCATGGGCGCAAATCAGCTCAGGCGTGATTATGTCTCCATGTTTGGGCATCCTATGCCCCTAAAACAACTGGGCTTCCAACACATCATGGATATGGTGAAGGAGATGCCTGACGTGGTGTCGGTTAACTTCAGGGTAGATGGCAGCACATTCTTAAAGGGTAGAGGTTTTTTTCTATTGGAGCATGTATTTGTATTTGAACACTGTTTTAATTCAGCATTGAGGAGAAAAGGAGTGTTTGATATATAAGTCCTCTCAAACATCTGCCTATCAAACACCTGTTCTTTTACTATATTTATATATACTGTGTGTGTATATATATATATATATATATATATATATATATATATATATATATATATACACACACACTTCATCATGCTGTCACCTTTTTTATATGTTCGCCATCGCAGCTATTAGCGACGATTCCACTCGAAACATCGAAAAGCTGGTCGCTAGGCAGCGCCCATCTGAGTCCGACAAGAAGTTCAGGAGTGGAGGTGTTAGCTATTTCTCACCCCGCTACTGTCGCCAGTCCCCCACTGTGAACCTTCCCAGAAGAGGCCGTGCTCCTCTGGCTGTCCCTGCCCAGCTGAGGGCACAGCTCCGAATACTGCTCTCCCAGGTATGATATGAAGGCACCCTGTGAAGTCTTGCTTTTTCTAGCCTCATCATCGCTAAACTCTTAAACAGAGAAGTAGACTGACTCTTCTGTTTGGTTTCTACGTTTGAATTTTTCTAACAAAATCGTATAGCTCTGTTACTGCAAAAATATTTCAAGTAACGATGTGGCTGCTCTCCCAGGGTCCACTCAGGTTGTCTGCCCTGGAGTCCAGCTTCATGCAATGCTTCGGCCAACAGCTGCGTGTCCACAACCACGGCTTCTATTCGACTGGAGAGATGCTGGAGGCAGCGGCGGACCTGGTCCTTATCCAGCAGGGCAGGCTGGGCTCTGTTCTGTCCCTGAGAGAACATATGGTGCCCAGGATGCTGCTCAGACCGTCCAGCACACAAAGGAGGACTGGACTCATAAACTCAGAACCGCCTAGAAATATCAAGTCAGCCTCCAAAGGGCCAGACACCACAACTCCAACTCCAAAGCCAACAATAACCCCAGGTGATGCAGTTCCACAATGTAAAAAACATTCTAGACTGTCTCTAAAAGCAATCCATACTTCAATCTTTTGTTTGCATTTTAGCTATTCCTAAAATGCATGGATTGGCTTAATGTCAATGGGCTTATTACGTCAGTAATTACGAACTAAAACCCTGTTCAAACTCCATATATTAAATTGTTTTATTCTAAGTTTTGCTCTGAAAATCACTGAGCAAGGGTTCTTCATATTTTGCAGCAGTTTTCAAAAAAAAATCTTTGGCACCAGTTTAAAACATTTTTTTTTTTGGTTTTCTTCAACTGAAGTTCCAGTGAAGCAGAGTCCTCTGAATCAGCCCGCTACTGAGGCTTCCTTGTGCCCTGTTGATGAAGAGTCAACATTTGTCAGTAATGAGCCACAGATGGTTGAGAAGAACCATGAAGCGGATCCAGAGCTCTGTCAGGAAGGTTTTCTCTTTCAGAAACGTGTCCTCAAGGTAAGAAAACGTAATACCTGCATCTTGTTGCTGTGAGCAAGACAGGAGAACGTGAAACGAAGGGAAAAGAGACCTCGCACGGCTATTTAAAGGAGCATTTATCAAGTAATCCATTATTATCATGTCTGGATGAACTGAATCCACAGACTAAACTTGATCAGATGAAATACAATAGATGAAAGTACAGAAAAAATTGTATGAAAAGCAAAAGACAACTTGTGTTTGTGTGTGGCAGCTACGACCTAAAGACTATTTTTGTATCTTTGTTAAGCATTCAGAATGTGCATTGGTTCAGATACATTTTGATATACCACAATAGAAATCCAATATTACTGAATTAACAATTGTGGGGAAACATTGTTGGTCTTTCTACTTTAAATTCTACTTCAGCTTGAGGAGGAGCTTCGCCAGCAAATACTGGAGAATGGAGTCGCTGGCACCATTAGTCAGGAGCTGAAGGACAAGCTACGAAAGGTCAGACTTCCTGCTAGCATAGAAGCAGATGTCTTAGTGACTATAAGCCTCCAATATGCTTTGCTTTCATGCCAAGGATTGTTTTGGTACAGAATGTAACCTTTGCCATGGTAACAACTCTTGTAATTCATATTTCCATGACTGCAGGTTGTAGGTCAGACCCGTGGTGGGTTATCGGTGCATGATCTGCCTGCTGAGTACAAGGTAAAACAAAGATAAGTCATACAGTTCTCCTACATCTTCACAGTGTCACATGAGAGTTAAAGGCTAATTATTCATGGAGTTTCGGAGCTTAAGAACTTGTTGATTTGAGGAATTGGATTCAGTCTTTTTTGAGCACCATACTGATCTAAAAAGTAACTCGGTCACATTTAGCCTACCTGCCCCAAATTGTGATGAGGAAACAAGCAAGCAACTGAGCTGCTCAGATGTTTTTTTTCCCCCTTAGAGGCTTTTTGGTGAGGACTTTCCGCTGCAACAGAGCGGCTTTGTTAGTGTCACAGAACTGGTCAGTGCCATGAGTGACACCTTCCACCTGAAACCTGTATTGGGGGACAATGGGCATCACTGGATAGTCACGGACATACAGGACAGTAACGATACACAATCAGGTGTGTGTGTGTGTGTGTGTGTGTGTGTGTGTTCAGATCAGCGTCACCCTAATTACTTCATTATGTGTGGAATAAGGCTGGCTGTGGAAAATAGTGGACAGGGCCAATTCATTTGGTGGTTATACACCGGTTCATGTTGTAAATATAAATGTTATGTATGATGGTGATTGGAGTAAACCCCCCTTTGTTCCTCCTTCTATAGTTGTGTCTCACTAGGACACCAGTCTGTTTCTGCAATCAATAATTTTCTAGTCAATGACCCTATTGTAATAAATGGTGGTGTCTGAGATATCATGTGGCAAAGCATTCTTGCGGAGCAGGAAATGTATTTTTCTTTATTTTGTAGACTCAAAGGTGACTGAGAGTTTTGGAAACGGTCAGAAGCTTTCAATTATGAGCTATTATTTCAACTGTGGAGAGTCTCGTTGGGAAGGAAAACTGGAAGCAGAGAATGAGAAGCTCGAAGAGGCCAGTACCAATTCCACCCACAAAATGGTTAGGCAATTTATTGTTATTTTACTACGCTCTAAGAACAATCTTTAAGCATAACATTGTGGGATGCCAGTACAAATCATGAAATGTCACTGCACTTAACAAGCAGGTATCGATGTCCCATTATCAGCATGTACTGGGTAAAATGTTTATTTAAAAAAAATAGCATGTTCAAATATTTTTGAACATGTATCAAATTAGTTACAAAATAAATAAAATGAACAGTAAACGTATAGCAACCTCTTTAATTTTCAAGTTTCCACTTGTGATGTAGAATAATAAACCTGCTGTGTGCACCTCACTATTATCACTTTGCTTTGTATGCGTCCTCTTGTAGATGTCCCAGATGTATTCGGCTATTCAGGTACAGGTACTTGTTACATCACGTATAGATTATTGCAACTCCATCCTCTTCCTCACAAATCTCTACGTAAACTCCAACTGGTCCAAAATTCAGCCGCCCGTATGATCACCAGAACTCCTTCCATAGACCACATCACTCCGGTTCTCCAACAACTCCATTGGCTCCCAGTTAAATAACGTATTGGTTTTAAAATTCTGCTCCTCACCTTTAAGGCCCTTCACAATCTTGCACCTTTATACCTCTCTGAACTCCTTCACACCTACACTCCCTCTCGCTCTCTCCGATCTTCCTCTGCCTCCCAACTCACTATTCCCTCTGCCCGCCTGATCACCATGGGGCCCAGAGCCTTCAGCCACTCTGCCCCCCGTCTCTGGAACATCCGCAACATCCACTCCCTCCCCGCATTCAAGTCTGGTTTAAAAACTCATCTTTTCAAATGAGTATATTCTTAATAATTACTCATTTGTTATATGATTGTTGTTTTTAAGTTTTATTTTTCTCTGTTTTTGTGTTTTGTTTTGTTTGTGAATGACTGTCTGACTTTGTTTTGTTGCTTGTTTGTTCCTTGTTTTTAACCTTATGTTCTGTACGGTGTCCTTGAGTGCCATGAAAGGCGGCTATAAATTAAAATTTATTATTATTATTATTATTAGGTACATTGCAGCACTGCGGTGCCCTTGGACGCCCTGCAGAGTCAACGTCTCAAACCGCCGACGCGTCATGGTGCTCGAGAGCTGGTAGAAGTCCTGGTGGAGCAGGTGGAGTCGCCGGGACATTTCTACATCCGCTTCAGCGAGAATGAGGAGGCCCGAGCTATGGAGGACATGATGATTGAGATGAGGTGGTGGACATGTTAGTGGCAGCCTAGTCCAAAGTTAATGCACTAAAACTTCCTGTACCTGTTGAAATATACGGGGTCCCCATTATGAAATTGCAATATAATCAGTAATTTAATGCATAATGTTCTATATTTACAATGTCATTGTATGTTGAGCCGTATCACTATCTGATGGGCAGTTATAATGTCTATATATTTTCTGAAAGTGGGGTTCATCATTATGTGAACCAAAATATACCTAACAACATGAGTTAAGAATAACATGTATTAATTGATTAATTTTATGAATTGATAAGATGCCTAACACTCAGCCATGTTGTTCTTCAATGCAACAAGAAATAATACAAAAATGTAATAAACGGCTTTTGAAAAGGTCAAACACTTTCTGAAGACATAAATCCAAACACTGACAGCATCTGTAAAGTTGAAGCTGGGACTGTTTGACATTTAATCAAAACATTTTTAATCCACATTACTTAACATAAAGGTTGACATTTCAAACTTCCTGAGGGGTTTTCTATGAGCAATGACATCCTGTCTCTTTTTTTTTTTTTCTCTGCCTTTGTCGCCTCTAGACGATGTTACACCTGTCCTGAGGTGTCCGAGCGTTACCGCCTCCCTGAGCGATTTGTCCGCCGGGGTCAAGTGTGCTGCGTGTCACCCAGAGGAATGTGGTTCTACCGGGTGGTGATCCATCGGATCATCAGCCCCACTCAGGTCGAGGTGTACTATGTCGACTTTGGCGATATGACCATGGTAGAGAGCGTCAGTCTCAAATTCCTCAAGTAGGGGCAACTCAAATATTTAAGCAGTTAAACAATCCAACAAGTACTGCTACTAAACTCATTGGTGTCTGTGTTTTGCTGTTGATCTGTTTCCTCAGGTCATGTCATTCAGATCTTCCGGCACAAGCTGTTCCATCATCACTCGCTGGAATTAAACCCACGGCTGTGAGTCTGATATATTTATTAATACATTCACAGTTGGCAAATCTGAGATTCCTTGCAAAGGCCTGCACTAGCTTCTTCTGGTTAGTACCAGTTAGTACTGTAGTGGTCATTATTAGTGTATTGTTAGTGGCCATCTGTACTATAGACTGTGTTGTTTTTCGTTATCCTCCATGAATTCACCCTGTATTGACACTGATTGTCCTTGTATGTATTTGCCTTTGACTTGATAGGTTATTTGTAAAACTCACTATCCGTGATTATTTTCCTTTAAATCTTCCATTAGAAAGTAATGGGCACAAAACAATGGTGGATGATTTTTATATTATTTAAATAAAGTAAATTGTGTGTAAGTGTTTTTATATCTACATCTTGCTCTTGTGAATAAATTCAAGCTGCAGATGTTACATGTTCTGTTCCATTGAGTTTTATGAATAAGACTGTCGTGGTTTGCCTCTTGCAGGGCAGCTGGACTGCTGAGGCCAGGGCGTCTTTCCAGAAGCTGTGCTCCGATCGCACCCTGGTGGGCGCTTTGGATTGTTACACTGGCGATGTGCTTCAGCTCTACCTGTGTGACACGCGTACCGATAACGACGTCTACATCCACACTGTCCTTCTGAGCAATGGTCACGGGACAGCCTGCAGCTCTGCAGCCAGTGCAGCAGTAAGCCACACACTAACAAACTTATTTCTTCCATGGTCATGAGAAAAAACTGTTTTTGATTGGCTGGCAAGTGTCTTTGAAAATATATTAGATATACATATATATATATATACCAGCTTCACCTCAGACGTCGATGTAGTCAACAGTTAACTCACAGCCGGCCATGAGTCTAAAGAACTCATACTGTGTACTTCCCTTTTCTTTCCCTAGCTTTGTGTCCACCTCCGCCTAGCGAGTCTCTACCTGGGGGAGGGAATGGTTGACCTGCCCCAGGTACAAGAAGAGGTGGCCACTTTTTTACCGAAGCCAGCACACATGCTCGAACAGTCCACGTCGGCTTCACCAAAGGTACTCCAGTCACAAGCTTCTGCTGTTGTTTGTAAAAATCTTTGAGGAACAAAACTGAAAAGTCTCAGTACTGGGTTACTTGGATATTTGTGGTGGATTTTCAGCTTTATGTCTCAATTGTTCCTTATCTATGAGTGCACTCTCTTTGTCTCTTCTCTGCCTCCCCCTCCCACTTCCTCTTTCTCACCCAATCTTTGAATGTTGCTGTAAAGCTTTTATTCTCCACTGTCCATAGCTCTTATCTTACCGGCCATACTGTCACTGCTGCAGGCCCACTGCAACACACACACACACACACACACACACACACACACACACACACACACACACACACACACACACACACACACACACACACACACACACACACACACACTCTCTTGCCAAAGGGGGGTGGGCTTCCCTTCCAATCCAATGTTCCTTAATGTATAGTCACACTGTTCAGAAGGTCACAGCTTGTTGGCCAATAAATACGATGACAGCCAATCAGTGGGCTGTTTAATGGATATTGGCTCGGAAGATTGTGTTGCTTTTATGTTAATGAGTGGATAGTTTGTCAACTGAACATAAGGTAAAGGACATTTTACTGTGTTATGGTCTGACTTCAAAAACAACAAGAGCTCTTTTGGTTATTGTTTAATTTATTTGCATATTGATTGAACGTTGGAGATAAAATGATGAAATACAAAATCTATACTTTTAAAAGCAGAGGTGCAATTAGACTGAAGTAGTTGGAGAACAATAAATAACCAGTTACAAGAACATGGACGGTTTTTGAAATGTGCTTGTTTGCTGTATCATGTTTGGGAGGGTTTTAATCTAATTAAGCACAAAGCAGATCATCTCGCTCAGTCAGTTGTGCTTTCCTAGCGGTCTTATTTCTAAAGTTGTAGAGATATTCTTTGTAGATAGTAAAGTTATTAATTACTTCTGGATATCAGAAAGGTTACAGAGACGAGGTGTGTGAGTGTTATTTTTGCTCCTCTCTATAATAATCCTCTGAGAGGAATTGATCCGTCAACATGGAGCTGATATTAAAATTGGATCCCAGCTGATACAAATCAAACGTAGCGCTAACTTGAGCCATGCTGTATATGAAATGTGCTTCCAGCTGATGAATTTTCAAAACGTTTGAGCAAATGTTAACCCTGTTAAATCAGCCTCTGCAGCTCGTGCTCTTTAACATTATTCATCACAAATCTTCTGCAATCCAGAATAAGTTAAGAAAAAAATCAACTTTGCAACATGATGCTCTGAATAATTACTTTGATGCTCATTTAATAGTTAAGCCCGAGTCATTAAGCGCCGTTGCCTGCTGACAGATCATCACGGTGTCTCTTCTATTGTATATCTATAATTTATGTATTGGAGCAAATGAAGGTCTAAATAGTAGCTTCATGGAAAAGGTGACCATGTCCCCCGAAGGTTAAGGTTTTATTTAATTTATTTAAATGTATTTATTCAAATAATGTTTTCCTCTGATGGTAATCACTTCAGCCATTTCAGTAAACCCTACATTTAGTTAGAATAATATCCGAGTTAACATGGTCATATAGCTAATGGAATAAATGAACACCTTCTATGTTCCCATATTCAAAGCCACCAGCTAAAATGATTTGTCGTATTACCTAATGTGGTAACCTTGACATACAATTACATGATGTAGTGTCTGTTGGTTTGTGGAAAAATGAATCACTGTACAGTTACATTTGTTAATGAAATATGAATCTGAAGAAAACACAAAGTTTCTTAATGTCTCAGGTTGAAGATGAAGAAATGCCCGACTTGGAGTTTATTGAGGACAATGAGGTCATCCCCCAGAGCAAGGTATGACCCCCTGAACATGTCCACATCCGCACCACTTCAGTTTTACAGCACCAGCTGAAAAACTCTGAACATTTACTATTAAGTGGTAAATAAAAAACTGAGCAGAAATCTTCAGGTTTGGTTTAATAGATAATGAGTGTACACCAATGTATACATGCATGAATAAATTAAAATGTATGTACGGTTTATGAGCATTAGTAATTGGAGCCTTGGGTTTAGACTGACCTGTCGATGTTTATCTTAACTTACCTGCGTAATACAACTCAAGTTATTGTGTTTTTGATTGCAGGTTCACTCTGCTTTTTCCCCTGCAATTGCTTAATCTAAATAAAGGGATAAAGGGATAAAATAGATAATGGCAGATGGTGCTGTTTGTCTGTATGAGGATAATAAATAATTCATTTGACAAAAAAAAACAATAACGTGATCAGTCACCACTAAAGTCTTGTTTCTTGCTGTGTCCTGTTCAGGTTCTGGAAGCCAACCCATTCAATGCTCTGCTAAATGATCAAACCCTCAGCTACAGTGAGCTGGGCTGGGCCAACAAATCTTCTTCCTGTCCGACCTCCAGCCCTCTCGCCCCTCCAGATTTGATCCAGACCCAGACGACCCCAGCTCACTGTAAAGCTGATCTTAAAGTGAGAAGACAGCGTTTGGTTTAATGGAAGCAAAATCACGATGGATTTATGTTTTTTGGAAAGCACTTTAAAAACAGAATGATATGTAATGGTTGTGTTTACTCTCTTCTCAGACACTGAGCACGACTCCTCCACCAACTCCATACAGCATCACTTCCAGCTCCTGCTGTCCGACGCAGGAAGAGGAGCAGCACCTGCCCAAAGTCGCTGCCCCTTTGTTGGTCCGGCCACCTGCAATCCTGAGGACCCTGAGCCTCCACACCTCTGACCTGGGCCAAATCCATGACAGCGCACATGGTACATATTCATACAAATGCACTTTTTGGGAGAAGTACAGAATGTGCTCATGAGTTGACCTAAAGAAGTGAGCGAGTAACTGCAACAGTTTCGTATCAATAAATAGTTTTTCTTTTTCTTGTAGATAAGTAAGTTTGGTTTATGTGACGCAAATGTAATTTTCCCATGTGAATTTGTTGTTGAATGGCAACAACATTGTAACATGTACTTACAACATATCATTTCTGTTCATTATAAACAAAAACATGCACCACCTCTTTTGTGGCATTACACTTGGTGCCAGTGCCATAGCTCAGAAAAAAAACCTTGAAGGGTTAAGTTAAGCAAAACGCTTTGTTACCTTGTAAAATAATAAATATTTGATTGTTACAAGTCATCACATAAAGCTTTAATCATTGGTAAGAGTGGTTATCGTTTCCTCTAAACTGTAGAAAGATAACATTGTGGAACAAAAGTCTTATTGTACACACCAAGGCTTGTCGTCCTCCCTCTTGCACACACGCTCTCATTTTCTAACAGGATTATACAATGACCTTCATTAACCTGCACATGTAGGCAGAGAGAGAGAAGCCTTCAATGAAATTAGACTGTGTCCATGGTTGCAGAGAGGACGTATTGATTTCCACCCTGCTGCTTGCAGTGGTGGATGTACCTGCACTGAGAACCTGACACGGATTTAATTAGACCTGTTACCAGAGCTATTTGACCCAACAAGCTGCTTTCATTGCATTGCATTTGTCCTGATATCGATACACTGCTGCTCCACCATGCCTCTGCCTGCACAGTGTTAATGGGAAAAGCAAAACAAAGTGGGTCAAGGCTGATTTATCTACAAATCGCTTTTGTGAACTGTAGCGTTACAAAGTGTTTTACACAGCTGCACAAATACAGATGGAAACACGAGATTAAAAACAAGAATTAGAACATGATAGATAAGAAGATATGATGCTTGCGTGTGTGTGTTTTCTTAAAATGCGTGTCACTCCATGCAGTCAGCGCAATCTGACAATCTGCTCATGATATTCCCCGTAGTTGCTAGAAATTATTCCCCTTCCTACTATCCTCTCATCTTTTGTATTTAGTTTCCCAGAATACCCTGAGACTTGTATGCTGGCTTCCCTCAGAAACCTGACTTTGCAGAAACTTGACTCAAATTAGTTTTTTGAAATCGACACAATCACTCGCAAATGCAAAGTCGGCACTTGTCCCTTGTCGCGATTCTCTTGCCTCTGTGGATGCACCTACAGCTGAGTTTTATCTGCTCAGCATATTTTTAACCTACTGTACTGAAGGGTCAGTACTCAGCTTGTTGTTGAGCTGCTCCTCAATCTGTGGACTTTCTATAGAGAATGGAAAATAACTAATTATTTCATTTATTTTCATTACAGAAATTTCAGAAAATGTTGAGAACAACTGACCTCCAGTGGTTTGAGTTGTTACATTGCTGTGGTAATGTACTCGGGGTGTGCTCTGTACAGGGTCTGGTGCCGGTCCAGTAGAGCTCACCTCTGACCTCACCTCACAGTCAGGGTTTTTTTTTATGACTCTTTTATCCTGGGACCTAATTAAAACGTTAGGGTTGTGATACAGAGGACTTTGCTCAGTTCTTGGTAGCACAATAGATGTTTGAATGTGACACAAGAATACAATAATGAGGGTCAATTATAGAGTTATGTATGATAAATCACAACTGATTTATCAATCACAATATTAAGACAAATGATTTGTTAACTGTGTGTTAACATTGATATTAGGTAAAATGGTAATTAGAGGTGGAAATAACAAATCACTTTGTTTAGTTCAAAGATTCACAGTCACTGATTATTGTGTTTGTTTATGTTTGTTGCATTTTTTTTCCTGAGCTAAACGGCCTCAACACCATTCGAAGGCATTTGTACAACTGCCTCTTTGAGAAATTCCAGTCCGGTTTTCGTTCCGCCCACAGCACCGAAACAGCTCTGGTCAGGGTCACAAACGACTTGCGGATGGCGGCTGACGCTTGCTCCCCATCGCTCCTCATCCTCCTGGATCTGACTGCAGCGTTCGACACGGTTGACCATGAAATCCTCCTTCAGCGCCTCCACTACACCATCAGACTCTCTGACTCCGCCCTGAGTTGGTTCCAGTCCTACCTCTCTGGAAGAAGAGAATATGTATCCTTGGGAGGACCAAGTTCCCAGATACACCCAGTAACCTGTGGTGTCCATCAAGGGTCGGTTCTCGGCCCCACTCTGTTCACCCCTCTACACTCTGCTCCTTGGCCGTGTCATCAGCCAGCATGGAATGCCATTCCATTGCTACGCTGATGACACACAGCTATATATCAAAACCGACCCGATGCCACATGCAAGCCCCACTGTCGACATCTTCATCATCATCATCATCATCATCATCATCATCATCATCATCATTGAACACCTGCCTTGTTGGAGATAAAGGCTTGGATGAAAGACAATTTCATTCAATTAAATAGCTCAAAAGCAGAGGCTATTTTAGTTGGCACACCACACCAGGTCCAGTCTTCCCCCACATCACCTTTTCTGGCCAAGACATACCGCTATCTCCATCAGTCACCAACCTAGGTGTAAGATTTGACCCTCATCTGACCTTTGACACCCACATCAAACATCTGTGCAAGACCTCCTTCTACCACCTCAGGAACATTGCAAAACTCCACCCCACACTCTCCCTGTCAGATACTGAACAACTCGTCCACGCCTTTGGCTCCTCAAGGTTGGACTACTGCAACACTCTCCTCATCGGGATTCCAAGCGGGAGCCTTCAGAAGCTCCAATATATCCAGAACAGCGCCGCTAGGATCCTGATGAGGGTGCAAAAATATAACCACATCACACCCATTCTCCACTCCCTCCACTGGCTTCCTGTCTCATTCAAGATCGAATACAAAATCTCCCTACTCACCCATCAGTGCAGACATGGAAATGCTCCTCCCTACCTCAAGGAACTCCTCCCCCATCAAACCTCCACACGCAACCTCCACTCCTCTAAAAAAAACTTTGCTCCACCCCCCCAGGGCCAAGCTCCGCACCATGGGCGATCGGGCCTTCTGCTCAGCCGCTCCTCACCTGTGGAACTCCCTCCCAGAACACCTGAGGGCTCCACAGGCCACCGACTTATGTCTATTGTTGTTTTTGTTGTTGTCCTGCATTGTAGCGCCTTGAGATTGCTTTTAGCTTTGAAAGGCGCTTTATAAATACAATTTATTATTATTACAAACTCTGATTCAGACTGACTTCAGATCAGTAAACATTAGCCTATAGCAGCACTGCACATGAGGTTAATAGCTCAACAGCCGCTTATTTACAACTGACTTATCAAATTATGATTGTGTCTGTGCCTTTTCGAGGTATTTCCATATTATTTGAATGAGGAAGTAACTTACTATGAATCACAGCTGACGGTGCTTTCACCTCTGAGGAGCTCCACTGCAAAAAAGCCACCGATTCTTTCAATGACTGGTAATCCAGTTTAGTGAGTTCACCTTGAATATTCGTTGATAGATTTGTTCGTATGTACTAAACACCTAATAGTAATATTGATAATAATTCTGTTTTATTCTGTCCTCCAGGTATACCCGTTTCTGCTCTCCGCCTGCGAAACTCTGGCTTCCTGTTTCCTCTGTTTGGGTCCAGGTAGGCTGAGCCTCCTACATCTAACCCAACCGTCTGAACGACTCACAACACAAAGGAAGGAACAGTTATTCCTTAATAACTATATCTACTAAAATATTGTTACACTCCTTTTTGAGTCAAGTTTTGTAATAATTTTGTCCGCAAACACTTGAGTTACTTATTGACTTGTTAAAAAGGCTAAAAGCATTTTTATCAGACGTTAATTTTGATCTATTCTAGATTTGTTAAGTTGTATGTAAGGCCTGTGTTTAGTGAGTTTGATTTCAATATAATTGTAGTCTTTTCCTGCCAGTTTAGTCTATTTAGTTTGACAAGAAATAAAGGAAATGGATGGCTGTTCTTTATTAAATGTCAGTAAGATTGTGAACGTTTCTTGTTTCTAAAACAAAAAACAAACTTTTTGCGTGTGACTTTCACAGATGCATAAAGATGTCTTGTGATGTGTTCAATGGTTTAATTTCCCTATACATATTAATAGTACTGTTCTGGACAGGGTTAATAAGTTTACTATAGTTAAAGTTATAATGAACATTACAGAAAGTCATGACTAATGACATTTTATTTTTGAAAATAAATCTTTGATCAAATATTTTAGTATTTGTATTTTATAATATGATTCTTAATAATGGGTTTTAGTAAGTGTGTAAAATGATTACAGCTAGAATATTGATTGAAATCTTAAGAGCAGCAGAACAAATTGTAGGTTGGTATAATTGGCAGATGCTCCAGTCAGTTTTGTGATTTCAGTCGTGTTGGTCCAGTTATGCTGCAGCTGGCGGGTCTTTCCTCATCTGTGGCTGCACTCACCTCATCGGGACAATGTGAATGTGACGTTCAGACTGGAAAATAATCCATACTTTGCCTCATCCTGCTGAGTCTCTTTTGTTTATACAAATCTGTTTCTCTGCATTTGACTTGCGTGACTCTGCTCTCTCAATGAGGCTGCATGCGAACAGCAACACTTTATAAAAACGTGTCTCAGTTGAATATGAATGAGAGAGACAAGATCAGCACAGGAACAATGAATAAAACAGAA
Organism: Cottoperca gobio; assembly: GCF_900634415.1. Classification (NCBI taxonomy): domain Eukaryota; kingdom Metazoa; phylum Chordata; class Actinopteri; order Perciformes; family Bovichtidae; genus Cottoperca; species Cottoperca gobio. The sequence goes on from NC_041358.1 coordinate 15,155,421, forward strand.
CAACAAGGAGACCATCTCTAAACTCAGTGATGCTCATATCCGTGAATCAAGGCGCGTTATGGAGCTAAAATATGTTTCTTATTTAGCAGAGCCGCCCACGCAGACATATATTCAAAGCCTCTTCATAGTTTCAAAACCTACCCTTTTCACTTAATTTATCCCAAACAAGTCAAATATAAAGATCCAATTTAATGTATGTGTTCTTCTCAAATCTTTAGAAAGTCTAGAGCTTGGTTACCAAAATGTGCTAAGACTTAAAAAGGTTAAAGCAGAATGTGGAGTCCTGGATCATTAGTCTGGATCCTGCTGGGCTCCCTGGCCTTTCATTAGCTTTTTAAAAAGGCTCCTAATGAGAATACAGTAGCTCCTCCTCTTACTCCAACACGGCAACGCAATGAAGAGCAGTAACCTATATACTGTGCACACATTTCCTGTACAACCTACATCTACATACACATTTGCAAAATGCATACAACTGTTATACGTACGTACACACCTGTCTTTGTTTTGTAACACTCTTATTTGCATGCACACACACACAGAGGATATTTAGTTTTGGATGCCAAGTGCATATTGAAATTATAATACACACAAAATGAGAAACATTGTCCTACACGCTCTCAACTCATTCTGAATTTTAAGCAGACATACAATGGCAGTCTTAAACAAGCGTGCACATAATTACATACACTGCACTCCCTTTTTGACACAACTACACAACCGAAAGCTTTTACCAATGAACACACTACATCGCATGATCCAGGCTCCATTAGTGTGTGTGTGCGAGTGTGGCGAAGGGTGAGGGTTGATAAGGCAGACGCACACGTAAACCTTATTAAGAAGGAGAGTAATGTGGTTGCAGCTGAATTAGCAGCCAACAGCAGCAGAGCATCATTGTGCTGAATGAAGCATGAAGCTCTGATGGCTTTGATTTACAGTCGAGACCCTGAACCAGACAGTCGGAGGGAGACTGCGTTTGTTTCCCAGGCTTTTGGTTTGATGATTAACTAAGTAGATAATGCATCCTGTTGATCATCTGGAGGTTTATTTGCCCCTTTTTTACATTAACATCCATATTTTGGGCATTTGGTTGATTCCAGAGCTGCTTTTTAAAAGTAGCCTTCGGTGCAGGAGCAGCTCACGCAGGTTAGTCTCTAGGAGTGACACGCTGTAGTACACAACTAACTAGAAATAGGTAGCTCAATACTTGGAACATATACACATGCACTACTTGTATATTGAAATATTTGTTAAGTCTTTAAAACTAGTACAAGTTGAAATTCTGTTTGTACCAACAATATTATATATATATATATATATATATATCTGGAAAGAATCCCACCTCACAGATTCAGAACCACTGGACTACACCAGCTAACAGTATGAATTAGATTAGTTTGGTCCTTGGCAAGTCTTAAATACAAGTGTATAGGTCTTAACTGATATGCTATAGTTTTGTGTTGATTGCAAATATTCAAGAGGGTCTTTGGAATGCATTTTCTTTTTAAGATGCCGGCCAAGTCTTTATGGAAAAGTGGTTATAATCAATAGTGTAGTTGTTGCTAGTGGAACAGTAATGGTGTAAGTAGTGTTGCGTGTTTTTCTTTCCCATACTCATTAGTACAATTTTAAACAGTGTAGGTTCCATTGATGTTAAAAGACGTCAACAGATATCAGTGTTGTACTTTTGGAAAGTCGGTGTCGGTTGACGGACTTCATATCTCAGATGGCCAGCGGACTAATTCTTTCTTTGTTCTCCAGTCTCTTCTTTGGTCTGCTTTTTACATGCTGAGTGATTCTGGCTGTTTTAATATGTGCAATATGTGTGTAGTATTTGAGGAGGTCTGTGTGTGAGCAGCTGTGTGCGTGTGAATTTATATACTGTGTGTAAACGAGGGTGTATTAAGTCACACGCATCCACTGAGAGATAATTTCTAAAAGAGCAGTGTCTTTATTTTTATCCCTGTGTCAAAATTCTTATCTGCTGTATTAATTTGAGAACAAGTCGAAGAAGCTTCGTTTTCTTGCTAATCCCTCAGGCCTCTAGTTCTGCTACTTCTATACACACGCACACGCACACATATCAGTACAACCAGGCACTCCTAATGAAGCTTTTCCACTCTACACATTGGATTTATATTTCACGCTTAGTTAACTGTCGCCTTGTTCCTTCCTCTAACTCCAAACGGTACTTTAATCACCACTACATGTGCAATGACTTGTCTTGTTGATACAACATTGATATTGTCGGCAGAGATCATTTGCGTCACTCTTAATCAAAAGAAGTGTAAAAGGGCTTCACAGGTCAATATCAGAAACTGACACCCACCCTCCTCAACTCTAAAGACATTTTGGGAAATGTGCTCTTTTGTTTTCTTGCAGAGAATTGGATGAAAACATCTTTAGTATTCTCATCAAACCTGTTATATAGTTTGTGTTTGATTCATACACAAAGAGAAATGTTGAGATTTTTTTCTGGGAAGTCTTGTGGCATAAATGTTTTCAGCAACCAGCACAGTGATGACGAGCATTTCATTCCCTGTAATTAAAAAAAAAAAAACTTCACTTGTAGTTTTTTACATTTCTATCTGTGTACGGATTAAACAAACGAGATATAACATGGAGATTAATACAAATTGGCGGTATTGGTAGGCAGATTATTACATTTTGGACACCCCCCTTTATGCTAAACTTCTCTAATCACCTCCTGGCTCTACGGTAGCTCTGCACACGCACACACACACACACACACACACACACCTAAATTGTCGAAACTGTTTTTACAGTTAACCCTCATGACAGAAACAGGACTATCAGTCTATATGCCAGAACTATATGGTTTTAACTATAACTTAACTACTGTAAGAATGATAAAAAGAACATTTTAGATTGTTTAAAGAAACATGTCGTGATGACTCCTCTTATGATCCCATCGCTGCATCCTGTCAGTCTGAGTCTGAGAATTTATGGCTCCGTGAATTAATGGAGGCCTTGAATAGACCCTGAGGGTTAGAGGAGAGCTGCCTGGTGGAAGGACGGAGGGAAAGAAGCACTGATGGCTACAAGGAGAGAAGAGAGATGAAGATCCCGTTTCTTCACCTCTTCCTTGTCCTCGACGTTCCCCCTTATGTTTGCTCATTATTGTTATGCCTGACGACATCCAAGGCCGGACTAATGATCTAGTCGGGTTGTCCGTACGTCCATACATCTATCCGTCCATCCTCTTCTCCTGAACGCGACATTTCAGGAAAGATTTGGTTGGCACTTCTATTCATTGTTGGATGAATCAGATGAAGCTGCTGACACAAATCTGATGGTAAAATTAAGCAGCAGACCATTAAACTCATTAACCATCATTAGGCACAATCAATTTTATCATGAAAGTACATTTGACCTCAGAAACTGGAGTTTGACCAAAACAAAACCTGGCTGTGAGTTAAGAATGTTAGGTGTGGTTGAAAGCTCCGACATGCTCTGCAGCCTTTTCATGTGGTTTGATTTGGAAAATGGGAAGACATTATATTCTGAATACTAAGGAAAAGAGTAAAAACTAAATAAGTATTGTTTTTTTAATACATAAAGCAACACCTCTACAGATGGGTGTTGATCTCTGGTGTGGTTGTTATGGATTCCATTATTCAGCTGTGTGTTATTTTAACATAACTCTCATACTAAGTTCAGGCCTCTTTCATTGAATTTATTTAACAGCTTTAATACAGTTTAGTATTACAGTATTAAGTTGTAGTGTAAAAAATAACCCTGACAATACATGGGCACAAATGATAGCAAATTACAAAGGAGCTTTGTTATTTTTGTATTCAGGAATGTGGAAATATACAGGGTAGTTCAAATTAAAATATCTTTCTTCCACACCCATTATTCATATTCAAGTCAGCACAGGTTTCTAAGACAACCAGCTACGCTCCCTGCTGTTCTCCACCTGGATGCAGATGTGGCCAGTATTGTTTGGCAGCTGCAGCTGAGCTCCAGCCTCAGTTAATATGCGATGGCACACACTGACAGTTCCATTAAACAGTATTTATGGCAGCCACAAGTAATCGATATGCAGATACGCCAGGCTGTCCACATTCGCAGAATTGTCTTTGGTCCAGCAGTGCAATGCATCAAACTGCCATGCTCGGTGACAAGAGACAATATACACCATCACTGGGTATTGTTTGTCCCCATAGACCTCTCTCCCTCCCTCTCTCTTATCCTGTCTCTCCTCCTCCATAGTCATCTTTTCTTCATCTAATCCTTCCTGCTTTTGTGTCGTTTGCGATCTTTCTCTATTTGAAAAAACACTTTAGCCTATATATATCATTTCTTCTATAAAAGATTACTACATGTATCCAGGCAAGGTAGAAAGATATACTCTATGTATCAATGTTCCTGTAAGGAGTGACCTCCAATTAGTGCTGTGAATGTGTAGTTAAGACCCACTCTGCTCACTCCATTGTCAGTCCCCTGGTGCATTAGACATGGTTTGTACAACAAAAGACACTCAGCTATACAACATATCTGGGATGAGCAGGCTTAAACCCATTCATATACAGTAGGCAACGTTACAGCAGAGAGACTTGGTAACCCTCCAGATTAGACATTCATGACTTGAAACTACAGTCTGCAGATTCTGCACCAAAGACCCCTTTGGAGAGGAACTCCACTATTCAACATGACAACTGTATGCTGCTAAAGAGGTGCAAAATAAATGGGGCCAAGGGTGGCAGAGCATTGTTATTGATTCTGCTAAATCATAGATTACATTCAATGACAACATGTCTGCATGCTCAGTTATCTATTTCTATGTCCAGGAATATGGTTGATGGTTAAGGTTAGGGAAACATTGTTCTTATATTATAAAACGGACATGTCAAATCAAGCAATCTGATTGGTTCTTAGCCGTGGTATAATGAGCGTATATCACGGGTAGAATTGTAGTTACTTTTCACAAGTCAGTATCCCTCCGCGTCTGAGAAAAAACTACACCGTTACAGCTGTTAAATTACGTCCGTTAGTTAATTAAGTACAATTACACACCTAGTACAACCTTACAGACTTGGTACACTGTTCTAAACAAGTCATCACGCAATACAAGTGTTGATTTACATAGCGTCTTGCTTCCATTTTAATTAAATCCGCTGTTTTCCGGCTCTATTTCTCCGCGGTGTTGTCTGTGTCTCTCCAGCGCTGTGTGTGTATTCGCTCAGAACAAAGGCGCTGTTTCGCGGGCTTCCGGGAGGGCCGTACGTGAAGTTACCGTAATGAATCGATATATGCTGTAAAGCGCAGAGTCTCAGCTTTCAGAAACCGTTGAAATATTTTCGATTGCGCAAACTATGACATAATTATGGTAATCCAACATTTTGCTTGTAAAATGTATCGTCGCCGACACATTCGGTGTTAAAGGGAAACAAATTTACAAAGCTTTACACTGGAGGAGTGGATTGATCAGTGCCTATCTCCAGAAAAAAAAGCCCCTAAAAGACGACATGCAGAGCTACATGAAGAGCAGGTAGACCAAATAATCGATCAACGTTGTCTGTCTAATATGTTTGCTAGCTGTTAGTGTTGTTGCATAGCAACCATCTCGCACTATGTTTTGTGGCGAAGGCAACGGAGGGACTATTTTATTTTGAACATCATTATTTAATAATTGGAGTGTGTATTTTTCTTTCATATTGACACACTTGGTAACCGTATTATAAAAGCAATAGCTCACTTCAGACCGTGATATATGGTCATTATATCACAGTTAAGGGCCGAACCACCCGCTTAACTGTGATATAATGAACATATACCACGGCCTAAGCTATTGCTTAAATGTACGAGAGTTAGACAACAAAAACACTCAATTGTATTTTGGGAAAGTTTATGGTTGATTAATTGCGCAAAGTGTGGTGTCCAGAATGAAAGTCGAACGCTCTCCATGACTACTAACCACCACACCCTTACCTTATGCCTCAATATTTTCTACTTTGGCACTAAATATTGTCATTGAATGTAAATCGTGCGCTGCGGAGTTGTCCCATATATTGGACTGTTATACATGTATAAATATCGTGTTCATACAAGTGTAAAAAGCACTGATCTAGCACAACATTGACCTAGCTTTACTTCTTCAAGCCTGATCAGGCGCACCATTAAACACGGCAGTCAGCTTTCATGGATGGAAAGTGTCGGAGTGGCGTAATTATAGAATCCCACAGCTTTTCTTGAAAAGACCCACTATGTGTACACTATGTTGAGGTCATTGGTTGAGGACAGGCGTTGATCTCGAGTAGTTAGGGTCAGGATAGCCCATTGGACCGAGCATAGGACCTGAACAAATCATGTTACCTGCTCTAGTGACCACTTGTAACGCTACGATCTGAACACAGGAAGTAGGACACAATTGCACAATCCAGAGGCAGCTCGTGATATAGCTAAAAGTCTTTACTAGAAGCAAAAGCAGGTTCGGTACACGGGTAAACAGTCAGCGTGGCAAACAAATCCGACAGGCAAGAGGAGAATCAGGTCACAGAAGCAGGGTCAGGTATTACCGGGAACAACACGCAGGAACAACACGCAGGAGCAGTAACAACACGCAGGAACAACACGCAGGAGCAGGAACAACACGCAGGAGCAGGAACAACACGCAGGAGCAGGAACAACACGCAGGAGCAGGAACAACACGCAGGAACAACACGCAGGACCTCAATGACACAGAGGTATAAAGACAAACTGGCAACGAGGGGAACAAAACACACAGACTATATACACCAGGAAGTGGGCAGGGTAACGAGACACAGGTGGAGACACTAATGCACAGATTGGGAACACCTGGGGCAGGAAGTAGACACAACTGCAATGAGAACAGGTAATTAACTAAATAAAACAGGAAGTACAAACAACACTTAAACATTTAATAGACAGCAGCTACCCTTACACCACTACTGTTTGGTTTTGCCGTCTATATGGAGTGTTTTGTTTGCACTATCTTGCGGGAAGGTTGTGCTTTGTCACCAATTCTGAAACTACTGTCCAGCATAAAATAAAAATGAGTTAAAGCAGAGTGTCTTGGATAACCCTTGGAAACAGGAAGAAGAAGGAAGAGAATCAATGAGCTTGGAGTTGAAATGGTTGATGCTGAAAGAAACCAGTTGACGTGGTTTAGGTATCTGCTCAAGAGGCCTTCTGGACACCTTCCTGTGGAGTTATTCTGGGCATGTCCAACTGAGACCCCACCTGGAGGACATGTCTGGGGGAAAAGGACATCTGGCCTTCCTTGTTTACGAGTTTGCTGCCAACACGTCCTTGAATGATGGGGGGAAAAATAGATGAATGGATCCGATGGACGATCTAATGAATTAGTTTCAACAACTCAATGAGGCAGTTCTTGCAGGGATTTTGTGGTTGTGTTTGTGACCATTTCACTTCCCTGAAAAAGTGCCCTGTATCACTGCTTGCTCCTGACTCTGCTAGATTACTGGTGACTGATGATGTGGGATGTACTCTGTTCATTTATTGTGATTTTAAAAGTTACATATCCGCACTTGAGTTAGCATAGATGGATATTGATGTTAACTTGTTGCGTGTAATCGATCTTAAACCGACGTTGTCTGTCTGCAGTTAAGTAATGAAACTTAGTGTTGATAGAAAGCAGCGTTGAATGAGGAGCAGGCAGAGCAGCAGGTCACCTGATGAATGGCTTCACTTACAGCCAGCAGCAAAATGCTTCGTCATGATCAATCATCACCCACATGCCTCCACTCCTCTCCTCTTCTTCCCGCCTCCTCTGTTCTTTCCATCTCTTCTTCCCATGGCTCCATTCTTGATACCTCATTCTGTCCTAAAATCTTCTCTCTTCTCCCCGTTTTGTCATATTCTCTTGCCCTCTATGTTCTCACCTCTTCTCTCCTCCCTCCACTTTTCTCTTTCTTTGCTCTCTCCTCTTCCTCTCTTCTCCTGTTCAACGTTTATCCTAGCAGGGACAGAGGAAATTGAAATGTCACCTGTAATCATTGTGTTTATTAAGTTATATTTTAAAGTGATATTGACCAGCTGAAGATTAAAGTACTATATATAGTACAACAATGTAACTGGTAGAAAGCCCATTGGAACATAATGTCAGGACCAATCTTCAGACCTTGCTTTATGTCTTGCGTTATGGCTAGATCAAACCTGACTTCTTCATGCTTTGCTTTCATCTTGTAATATGCAATTTGTTCTTTTTTTTCTTTTCTAAAAAGTTCAACTCACACCAGCTTAACTATTTGATTATTGAAAAGGAAGCACTGACCCTGATCTAGGCATTAAAACATTTTGAGGTTTATGTGGGGGGTGGAGTAAGTCCCTTAGTGGTGTACACTGACCATAATCCTCTAATCTTTCTCCATTCACTCCAAAACCCAAATCAGCGCCTTATGCTTGGTGCTTGTTCCTTCAGCCATTCCATTTAGACATCCGTCATATAAAGGGAACTGAGAACACAGTGGCTGATGCCATGTCTCGAGCTATGCCTGTTTAACTTCACTTGTGTTTTTCCTCTCTGCAGTGTCTCTTCCTGTCCTTTGCTGGCTCTCCTATCTCTTAAACTGCATCCTAGGTACCAAGGTTGCTGAGGGGCGAGGTGGCCTCGACGGTCAAGGAAGTTCTGATGGTTATATATGTCGTAACAGTTATATACCAGAGTGTTTTCTTTAATGCCCACAGCTGTTTGAGCTGGTTATTCATTATTTAAGTATTTAGGATTATTTAGTAGCCAGGTTGAATTTTGGGGATCCTAGTTAGGACCCCCATTTTAAGGGAGGGGGTGTGACGACCCTTGGTAGTATGGCTGCATATCTAACTCTGCTCTCTTGCAGTTACGGAGGAGCTGGAAGGGAGTGTCACCTGGTACCTGCCATCTGGGCGGGGCCTGCAGAAGCCATAAAGGACGGCCCACTTCTAATCAGAGCTCTCTCTTACAGCTGGGCCGCTCGCTCTCACAGCTGGCCTAAGCTGTCCTGCTGCAGCATTTGTTACTTTTGTTTGGTTTGTTGCACCTTACACCATATTTTCACCCATCCACACACTGCTAACACAACAGATGACCATACCTGGTTACACATCCCATTAGTTGCTTTGTCATGCTTATGTTTGTTAGTTAAATAAACCTTTTTTGATGGTTATGACTGTGTGTGGCCTCCCTCTTTGTTGCCGGCCTTGACCCAGGCGGTAACACCGGATATTCACAATTTCTTATATGAGTACATGTGAAAGTAACTAAAGTGCTGTAAAGAACTAAAGGCTTGAAAGTTGCAGGAACATGTTAAGCGCACTGAGGAAGCACTTGGCTAAGTGGTAAAATTAAGCATTTGATGACTCCATGACTAACAGGAAGCTCAAGTCTTTACCACACCTTCCTGGTTATTGATAAGAGATAACTGGGATTTCCATATTTGGTGAAAATGTGGAAAACGGTTGCATAAAAATGTTCAAAAGGTTTTGAGTAAAGCACCCAGAAGAGTGACCTGCACATGTCCCTTAGATGAGATTTAAGCATTTTTTCAGTGTGGATGTCAATTTTTTAGAAAGCCATCTTAAAGATGCAATGTGTAATGCCTGGCCACATGATCCAAACAGATAGGGGGCAGCGTTTCACATCTACTACTTGGTCCATACATTCTCAATGTATATTCATCAGTTATAATAAAGCTAAAAGCTAAAACAGCTTCTAACAGCAATGCAAGAATACGCAAAATTCAAACAAACTGCTACAAATGTAAGAGCCGGTCAAACTGGACGCTGCAGTCAATGGTAGTCTGTAGTGGTATTACAAGACAGGACGGGGCTAGCTGCTTAGCATGCTCATTTCAGAAGATATCTCTGCAACACAAACTATTACTTCATTCTTCCGATTCCGTTGATAATGTTAGCTGATTTTTTTTGTTAATGCTTTGAACTAAAATTCTGCCCATATCTTACACAGTGCACCTTTTTTAAGAAGTTTGTTTGGATGAAAAATTTGACATGTAACTGATCTCCAGTCACATTAGTGTGGACATGGCCAGAGAGACAACCAGTCACTACACTAGAATATCAGGGATGGGCAAATCCAGATAAGCATCAAGTCAGAGCTGCCTCCCAGCACAGGAAATGGCATTAGCTTTGTTGTCACACACGCACAGTGACCTCTTACTCCCCAGGTTTCCATGGAGATACTGCTCCCTCTTTACACACTCCAAACAGCTGGCCATGGGAAGGCTAGTGTGTTTGCAATGGCTGTGTATGCATAATATATGTCATATGCATACAGTACTAGATACACTGCTTTATTAGATTTTAAAGTGGCTCCACCTTCTGTGCCAGAACGCACTGCATTTCCCATAACCCACCTGTCAATCACACAGTGTGGGTGGGACTTTGGATTTTCTGTTGATGTGGTAGTTGTAAATGGGATTTTAATTATTTGTCCGTTCAACCATAGCAATCTCTTCTCATGCTAAACCATCCAGTTCTCCTCCGTGTAATGGAAATATTTTACATAATTGTAAAATATGTCATCCTGCACAGAGCAGAATACCACACTGTCCTTCATGGAACAGCGTCTCCAGTTTCTCTTCTTCTCCGTATTAAACTTGACTGTGAGACTCAAACCTCTGGCTCTAGCTCATCACTTTAATGGATTGTCTGGCAAACCAATCGAACAATTGCTACAAGCCAATGTTTAGCTCGTCAGCTGGGCTCTTTTTAGGATGCATGATTTAAAGTCAGTCTCATTGATACTCATCACAAACTATTAGCCTGCTTCCCGACATGTTGCAACAGTTTTAACCACCACTTCTACTTCTCCCAAATGATATAACTTAATAACTTAATGTATTCTTGTATTTGCTGCTTACGTTAGTTATTTTTTAAACCAGTGTTATCTGCACTGTCTGGACACTGTGACCTCTGACCTTTTTGAATCTGCGATCCAAGCTTCAGCCGCTGCCAGTCGGAGTAAAATGTAACACTGCAGGACTTTGGTCCTGGATGCAGGGAAGGTCAATGCTGACTGACCCGGCTATTTGAAGCCCAGATCTAGTGTCACACCTGGGTAGTTCACTGCACCTCCCACAGAGTCAATACCAACACTTTAAATCATATACACCCCCAAAATACTGGCAATACTTTTTGCTCCAGCCGGTTCTGCACTGTGGATGTTCTCCTGCTCTTCTCCAGGTGAACTGGAACACTTCATTTTTACACAAGAAAGTTTCAGATCAAATTAGTTTGCATATAATATTGAAAACATCCATAGAAAGCTTGAAATGAATCATGTTTTATTGGACGGGCATCTTTAATTTATTCCGTTTGTGGGTCACCTTGGTTTTCGATTAAAAGTAATAGTTCTACATTTTGGGAACTACGCTTATTCATCATTACTTCCAGCCAAGAAACGGTTCAGCACATAACCCCCCGTAAAACCACAATTTGTCATGTTTATACATATATATTTGTTATTTTTTTGGGGGGTGGGGTTGGGTTGTTTTTTTACCTAGATGTATCCATCTGCTTTAACATTTGTACCAGTGATTCATTTTGCAGATAACAAGGGCTTCTATTTCTCTTCGACCCAATCTGTGTCTGTATTTTGGGCAGCTAAGGGTAAAATCACTTTCTGCAGCAGTGAAGGCAGTTTTCTAGCTGAATAAACACAGATGAAGTACGGAGCTGTACAACCAGCACTCCCTGTAGCTTTATCTCTGCTTTGTAGCTGCAAACTATCATGACCAGAAGCTATTGTTTCAGGGAAAGTTTCAACTCTCTTTCATTTTTAATTGTGTTGCAATATTAGCTTTTTAGCTTTTACTGTGGGAGTGTGTCAGAGACTAATGGTCAGATGGGTGTGGCTGGGAATATGAGGCTAGAGGAGATGAGCAGACATGTGCTGAACATCAGCCTCAGAACAGATGACAGCTCACTAAGTTTAATGGCTGCTGTTGAGGCAGGAATTTGAGCGGCAAGACTAACGATACACTTTCATACCTTTCAGACAGTTTTATATCAGATGGATATTTCAACAACACAAACTTTGACAGTAAGATATACTTATTAATGACTCTTGGGGGTTACGGTTAAAATATGTTACATTTATAGAAGTGTCAAGTGTGAACGTACTGCCTTAATGCGGTAAAGATTAAATTATTAGCGTGCATGTAAATGAATTCACTGAAAGACTTTGTTTATTAGTTAAACGTTTCAAAAGACACCAGAAAGCTCAGTTCAGCACAGAGTTCCTAGTTTCAGCCCATCAGGACATTTTCAGAATCAATATACTCTTCTTTTGAGCAAATCTTTTTCTACTTGTCTTATTAAAGAATTGTTTTCTCTCTTGCCTCCCGTAACCTGATTTTTCCCTGACTTCCACCACCCTCGTCCTAGTTGGTGCTGGGATTCAGTGTTATGAATCTGTAAGTATCTCCGTTTTGTGGGGCAGCACAGCCCTGTCTGTTCCACCAGGCCTTCCCTCTCTGTCGATATTTGCCTTGACTTGGTTGCAACAGTAAGTAGATTAAAGGACCAGTGATTGAGGGCAAATCAATTACTGTAGCCCAGTGGTCTGTGTTTGGGGGGGGGGGGGGGGGGGGGGGGGTTACTGTAGCATTTATTTACTGTGTGCAAGGCACAATCACATTACCCAGTATATCCTTTTCTAATAGGAACATCCTGAACAAACCATCATTATAATATTTAAGTTATGATCCTTATAGGAATGTATGTGTCCATATGATCAATAGTGACTTTATAATCTCCTCATAGAAGATTTGCGTTTTATCCATATATTGGCATCACTATAACGTTACTATGTGGACTAATATTCATGTTATTTATTGTATATTATACATTTCCCCCCTCCTATACTGTAATCATGTAAATGTTTCAATGATACTCGTACTAACAAGGTCATTCTGTACTGTGTAGACTTGGTACTATATTTGTTGTCTGATAATATTCCGCCAGGCATCTACAGTAAAGTGGAACTTTAAGTGTCAACCGTGAGACCTGACTACAGCCTACTTCTTATGATATCTACGTGATATTTCCCTTAAATAACAACCATGTTTCCACACATGTTCTTATAGTATCTTTCTGAAATGTAACAAATCGGCTCCTTTGCCAGGGAGGTAGTGTGATGCGGGGCGGCTCCTCTCCTCCCACCGCCTCCTCCCAGTCCGCCCAGCAGCGGACTCCGTCATTTCGCCTCATCGTTCCTCACTTGTTGGATGTGTCCGTTTTAATTTCAGCGATTTCAAGAGATCCTTGGTGGTTGTTTGCCCTGTCGGAGTCCCGAGAAAACCGCCGCCGTGTGTGAAGGTTACCGCGTTTTACAGGTTACATGCGCGTAAAAAGCGCTTATCCTGAAACGCTGTCCTCGCTGTCCTAAGTGTTTGTTTGCACCGGCTGCGTACCGTGCCTATGCTCCGTTTGTCGGTGTCTGCTGATCGCTGCTGTGTCTGCAGCCGTCCCTCTGACCTTTAGTCTGCTGGTCCCGCAGCGGGATTGTTGGGTTTTCTGTGCGCTCTGGACTCCGGATCATCCTTGGAGAAGTTCCTCCGCCGCAGTCCCATGCACAGCGCTTCTCTGCTCTCCTCCTGCTGCGATAAGGATGCTGGTGGCTTTACACGGTCAAACTACACAGGATTAGCCTGAGTTGATCAAACGGACCATGTAACCAGATCAGGTATGTGCACTGATGGAAGAAGAAAAAAAGGGGAGATGGGTGTCACAGTTTATGTTTGTTACATGTGAGGAATTAGCTCTGGATTCAAATGTCAGAGGTGGCAGATAATTATCTGACCCGGACCCTGATGTGAAGAAGTCCCTCATTCAGGTAAAAAAATAAATAAATGTAAAGGTTCACATTGCCTAGCATAGAGATGTGTGACTTTAATTAAATTCCACTTTCAATTCAACGTGAAATGTGCCTTTAAGGCTTCCAGAGGAGAGGAAGTGACAGTGGAGCAGCTCAGCAGGAGATGCTGGAGTCTTGAGGTTTTGCCATTTTCCCGCTGCTGTGATCTTCTTTCACATTGGTTCAGTCTGGTCTGGGTGGCCTGCTGCTGCTGGCATTTGGTTTGAGAAGTCTGCATCATTTCTAGTTGAAAAGAAGAAGAACAAAGTAAGGTAGTGGCAGCCACTGCTAGGGTCTGAATACCCTCTTGGGTCACCCGTATTTAAATGATTATCAATCATGAAGCATTTTGGACAGAAAGAGCATACAGGTGAAGGTCCTGAGTTGAGCAAAGCACTCACGCTACTGGGCTTGAAATCCCACTGAGGCTACTTCTGAAAATATTTCGATTGAAAGTGCTTCATTATATATTTTACACAGAATACCTCTGGATTGCATATATAAGATGTTAGATATAGTTTTCTAAATGACGAACAATTCTCAGTAATGGGAATATAAGAACCAAACAAGCAGAGGCATTTACCGGGTATTTCATTCAGCTATATAATCTCCAGTTCCACTTTACAATAATGGTATGACCACATATCACCAGCTGTTACTGTTGGAATTATACAAATACTGTATATTGGTTACTTGCTGTCTGTTAGCAGGATGCTATTTTTATACATATACAGTCGGCATCCTTCAATAGATGAAAGAAGAAAAAAATCAATTTTCTCTAATCTTGAGGGTTTTTGTTGTTGTTAGATTAAACAACATGTTTAAACCTCTGATTGTTTGCAATGGGCCGTGCACGTGAAGCTGTATGTGTCACTGCATCTACTTGTCTCAAATATGTTGGTAATTAACGTATAACCAAATCTTGCCAAGTTAAATGTCCCTTCGCTCTGTGCACATGGCTGCTAAAGTGGAAATATGTGAAGAGTATTGATCTTCCACATCAACAGTCAGCAGCAGGTGCTGTGTTGCTCTGACCCATTTCTCACAGAGGAAGCTATGGGAAAATACAGCTTGACTAAATAACTGTAGAGCAGCCTCTCTATATCCTCCTGTCTCCACCTCGCCCCAAACACACACACACACACACACACACACACACACACACACACACACACACACACACACACACACACACACACACACACACACACACTTCTTAATTCCTCCACCTCCAGTGGCTGTGATACAAAAGGAAGTGGGCTGATTTCCCAGAGGAGTCTGCAGTCAGGGCCTGTCACAACTAACACAGCAGCAACAGACAAAATGTATTTAATACACAGGTTGTATAATGGTGTGTTGTGCCAACGGCTCAAAACACTGAAGGAAATTCCAGCTAGCAACGTTGAGTCTGCCAGTGCGAAGTTGTTCTGTAATACCCTCTCTGGCTGGCAAACTAAATATTTGATTAACCTCAGTTCATTTAAGAAACTGTTAACCCAAGCTGCCTTATTAACCCTGACAAATCTTAATGGCTCAATGAATTTTACTCTTCGGTTAAATAAATACCAGGACGACCTTGTTGACCTTGTTTAAAAACCTTTTCAAAAACCTGTTGGAAAAACTCACTGTCTGGTGTTTTCAGCCAAAAGCAGCGATACGTTGGTCACATACGTCCTTACCAACCTGCAGATGTAATTTATTAAACCTGCCAATCCTAATCTCTGTCTTTATGCAGACACTAAGAACTGGCCTCATATAACCGTCTGTATTTTAAAAGATTTATAGTCTTCATGGATAAATGTTCCTCCAACATTTCAAAATTTCTGAGTCATGGTCTGGCATCTAAAAAATACATTAAAGGACCTCAAATTGAAGAGCAAGGCTGGCTGGCTCAAAACGAAGTCATCTTAAATCATGCACATGTGGTTTAATGTTTCTGTTAAGCGTAACCCGTAGTCATGTCCACACAAGATTAGCAGCAACATCTGAAGGTAAGTGAGCTGTGTTTGTGACACACATCATACTGTAATTAAAGTCCCAACATCATCACAGACTCAAATCTCAAGACTCAAGCATTATGGGTTGTGTGGAATTTAAAGCCATTTTTAAATCAAAGTAGAGATGCTGTTACTGTGGGGAACGTCATAGATTTAGTCTATCTTGTTTTCTGGAGGCAGTGTACTCAGCCTACCTTTGGTTGTAAAGTCATATTGTGCTTCCTCCTGCTGACACTCAACTCGATGTATTTTCTGGGACAACATGCATCGGAGAGTGTTTTTAAGACGTGGATGTGTGTGTGTGTGTGTGTGTGTGCGTGTGTGTGTGTGTGTGTGTGCGTGTGTGTGTGTACCTGTGTTTGTTGGTTTGAGGTTGGGGGGGGTGGGTAGCTACCCGGAGAAAGTGTTTCAGGAGTGGTGTGTGAATTATTGAAAAGCCCTCAAGGTTTTTCTGGCTGCCAGATCGGTATTTCTTGCCATACAGTCGCGAGTCGAATGTACTGTAGTCACACTTTAAAGGTGAGACGAGCTGTGTCCAAACTGCAGTGCAGCATTAGCAGGACAGGGAACTTAACTCAAGCGTCTGCTTCCAGCTTCCGTCACAGCAGCTCGTCTTAAGGTCTACCATGACCAACCAGCTTTAATTGTAGAATAGATTTGAATCTCCAGATGATGGATGGTTTCTAGCAGAATTGTCTGGGAGAAGAAGATAACTTATCAGCCACTTTTACCAATGGATGTGTTAAAGACAGAATGAGGAATCCACCCAGCACATACAACAAGTCTCTCACTTTAACATGTGTGTTTCTCTGGCTGAGCCTGGCAGATTGCTATATGTGAATGGCACCAACATAATATGGAGGTATGTGTGGCTCTTGATGCAGCTTTGAACTATACTGAACATAGAGTTGAATTTAAAGTGACGGTTCTCATACCGTGTACATTTGCTTATATACGGTGTTGAAAAAAACTGACGTGTGTGTGTGTGTGTGTGTGTGTGTGTGTGTGTGTGTGTTGTTTGTGTGTGTGTGTGTGTGTGTGTGTGTGTGTGTGTGTGTGTGCTAAAGGTGCAGACAGGAGGAGTCTGGCTGCCCTGTATAGTTAATTATCAATAATCATAGTTTTCATTCCGTTAAGAGTCTTTTGTAACTGGTAATAATAATAATATTAGTATAATAGTGTTATCCCGTGAAACCGTGATATATCCTGAGATGGTTATCATACCATGAACATCTCTTACCGTTACAACCCTACTGGGCCTAACGTGACCTAATAGGCCATCGCCAGCATCATGGGCCTGAGCAGGTATTATTTGTTTGCAGTTGTTTAGGTGGCTTGGATCACAGCTTGTAACTCTCACTCTGCTCTCACTGTGGCGTAATAAGAGGTGATGTGTGGCGTGCGCATGTGAACGCAGTTCTGAAGCACAGCCAGGCTGGGTGAGGATGAGGCCAGCATGAGGAAGGCTTGTTGGCAGAGCCGGAGGCCTCTGGAACAGAAATGCAGTTATCTGCTAACGTTGCTCTACTGCTGCTGGCTGCTGTATCTGTGGTGACTCATCAAAAACACACACAAACAGACATACACACTTATAGGACCACATTTCCTGACTTAATCAGACTGACACACACTCTTGAAATTGCACAATACTCTTTGACATTTACATACTCGCACACAGTCAGAGACGCACCTTGAGACACGCTCACAGACAAAGACTCTCTGAGACTCTGTGTTCTTACAAAGACACACGTGGACATTGACGAACAAGAACACTTACCATACACACACTCTTTGTGTTTTATTACTGTAAGTCACAGTGACATTTCCTCCAAATTACAACTTTGATTGTTACTGTAATAGAGATGAATAATACGCCTATGGCAAGAACACAATTGTCCTTGTTAAAGGAATAAAATCTTCCCTTGTAGTAAAAAGAACTTGTGCTTGGGAATTGGGAATTGAGCTAAAGATCCATTATACTCCTGTCCAACCCCCATGACCTTTACACTCAGTACTTTGACCACCAACTTCAACTTTAAATGACTTGTCTCTGTGGGTTTCCTGTTTCTAACTTAAACCTTTCCCACTTCCCTCACTGTTCATGCACAGATATTCTTACTTATGTCCTAAAACATCCTTTTTCACAAAATGTCAGCCTTTTATCGTCACAACCCACCAGCAGAAGTGCACTATTCTTTTTAAATGTAGAACTGTTTATGTAGCAGTCTTCTTATCCAAGCATAGCTTGAAGCTTAAATCCAACATTTACACTTGCAAGAAGCAGTTTGCCTTATTCTCTTACTCAGAGTGAGCTGCAGTACAGTCCCTCGATCACCAACATGCACATGCAAAGAATAGTTAGAAGGAAAGAAGGTTGGAGGTTCCAGGACTCAGATAAGATTCCTGTGACCTGAGGTCAACATGGAAGAAATATGTGCTGAAATATATATTCAGTCTGAATAAAACATGTCACATTGCTGAGATTGAATTGTAATACTGCCGACATCAAGACTTTCAACTGGAAGCTATTACATTTCTTCATGAGGTTATATGATCGTATTCATTCACTCGCTGCCCCTCTTAGCAGTATTCCTTATCTCGTCATACACATGACTTAAAAATGTCTTTATAAACATCAGTTAATATGAGATGGAATATATTTTAACTTTAAAAAATAAACAACACTTTCATGTGATAATATTAATCAATGTGTGGTCATAATAACTTCGTTTTCTGGGACAATCGAATGCCTTACTCGTGCATCATAAGAAGTGGAGATCACAAGAAACGAGATCTTTAATTGAGAATACAGCATGATGAGGCACATACAAATATGTATGTATGTATGTGTGTGTGTGTGTGTGTGTGTGTGTGTGTGTGTGTGTGTGTGTGTGTGTGTATGTGCGTGTGTGTGTGTGTGTGTGTGTGTGTATGTGCGTGCGTGCGTGCGTGCGTGTGTGCGTGCATGTATGTATGTAACCTATAATCTAAACATTGCCTAATTGAGTCCCATTACTGTGCATGTAAATGTGCTGATGCTCTCGAGATGAAATAAATGTATTAGGAGCTGTCGGTTATGCTTTATCTCTCTCCTCCTGCTAACATGTGAGAGATTTAACCATTTCCTAATTCGTATCTTCAATCGCAACCCAAAAAACAAATGGCATGTGAAAACAGAACCATTTGAGTCAAAGAACGGAGATGTACTAATTGCAAAAAGTTAATGGTTTACCCAGAAAAAAAGGTTTTGAGGCTGCAAAATAGAAAAGATTTTTGAGATTTGTTAAAATGATCTCTTGAATTTAATGTTTTATTTTTTGGTTATTGCAGTAATGGATCGGAAATCACAGCCACGTGCTAACTGATGCAGAGAGATGAGATGAGACCTGAGTCAGTGTTTGTCCTGGAAGCTTTTCTCCTTCTGTGTGTGTGCCCGGCTGTTAGCAGGATGGCACACTGGATTCAGTTACCGTCCTGTCAGCTGAAGGTCATAGGTTCAGGGTTTTGTTTTGCACAGCCATGTGTTGAAATGACCTTGAGCACCACTCTCATATTCACACCTTCTCATTCAGTGTAAGGCTGTGGTGTTCACGACGATCTATTTCTAATTTATCTATTTTGACAGTTGTGGGAAAAGATTGAAAGTTGACGAAGACTTCACTGGTACTGTGACAGTTTTACAGACTGTTCAAGGTGTGTTATATTTACATTACAATATCATATTGGACATAGGGCTGGGCAAATATTATTTGGATATTGTGATATCAGATTAGATATTGTCTTATATTTTGGATTTCATGATATGTAAAAGTGTCTTTTCTTCATTTTAAAGGCGGCATTACAATAAAGTGATGTCATTTCCTGAACTTACCAGACGGCTTTAGCTGTTCTTTTATTTGCCTTAACCCACATAATCATTAAATCCACATCACTGATGATTATTTATCAGTCAACCCTACAATATTGTTGCAATATGTACAGTATACTTTTAATTTGAACTTTTACTGTACATATTTGTCATTACATTCGGTACATTCTTTTTTTTATATTTATATTCTTCTGTATTTGCTTTTATTTTAAAATTTAAATTTCTCCTACTGTGTTTATGTTTGCACCATTACACACCAAAGCAAATTCCTTGTATGTGAAAACCTGCTTGGCAATAAACTAAATTCTGATTCTGATTCTGAGTATATTGAGGTATCACCCAGCCCTAATTTGACATTATTCAGGATAGGAAACGTAAAAGTGGAAGAACAGTAACGTTTGTTTGATCCTTAAAGAAGAAGCAGTGGAAGCTATAATACTTTACTATAACTGCTATGTCGTCAGGTGTCATGTATTGTGTATAATGCTTAAAGGTTAACAACCGTCAGTAATATTTACATTTAAAGTAGAAATGAGCTGTGAAAATCCACTTCTAGTGGAGTAAAAATGTTGGTCAGAGTGGTAACACGCATCAGTCCACAGACAAATAGTTAATTCTAAGGTCAATGGTTTAACTCCTCATGGCAAATATCTACATATACAGGTCGTAAGACAAAGCTGACAACTCATTAAACCCTAACTTTTATTTCTGCTTTTCTGCTCCTGAGCAAGGCTGCTCAGCAGAGCTGCCTTCATCCTGCCAACCCTGTCATCTGTAACTGTGCTCCCTCACTTTATTAACAGTCACAGATAAATAGTCCATGTGAATGTATGCTAATGTAATATTTGTGGTACATTACTCCCTCAAAGATTGAAACTGGACCATTTCATTTCCCTTTTATGAGTCTGCCGTGCTGACCAGCAGAATGGAGGTACAGTAATTACAGCTCCCCCGTCTGTCCGCTGCCCGTTACTGGGTGAGCGTTCAATGATGCTGCTCTGCTGCCAAGTGTGAAAGAGAAGCTGGCATATCGCAGGACAGAAGAGGAGAAGCTGAGCAGCTATAATGACACCTCTGCAAACCTCGTAAAGCAGGCGGACGCAGAGCTGTATGCATGGCTACCGTGAAGTCCCCTTCCCTGCTCAAGCTCTTCACTGTTAATCTGTCTGAACTGCACATAAATTAGCTAGAAAATCAATTCTAGCCTTCCAGTTTGAAGTGCGAGCGAGTGAGTGGCTCAGTGGTTAAAATTGTCCCCACAAAGCCAGAAGCAGTCTGTTGTGCCTTGATTCCACTGCATGATACAGCTCTGTTCGACTGGACTAGACTCACGTTTGGTACCAGGTTCTTTTCATTATTTCGTTTTCCACTGCAGATAGTACCCCCTCATTGTATTGCCGATTATTAGTTGATCGGCGCAGAGAGGCCGACTCGCTTTGCTACCAAACACAGGAACGTCTGCACTTTCAAATTTGAGGGTTTTTTGCAGGACGTCCCGTGTCGCACTAGTGATGATTCTCTGACCAACAGTGGTCTGAACTGTTTAAACTCCACCTTCTAGTATCGACTCAGTTTGCTTGAAACCTCAAACCGAGGTGGTACTAAAAAAGGGTAACTGTTACTATTCACAATTTTTGATAATGGAAAACCAAAACGGAGCAAATTGCGAGAGTAGAGCCGTGCCGTGCCGTGCCGTGCCGTGCCGTGCCGTGCCGTGCTGTGCCGTGCCGTGCCATGCAGAGGAAATGCAGCATTGAGTTGAGATTGTTTTTAAAGAATCTTAAAGAGTTACTTCATACCAGGCTGAAAAGCTGTGTTTCGCTGCCCTCTCTGGATGAAACTTTCAAGTCTGTCATAAATGTGCTCCGTTGCACCTATAATCACACACAACAGTGATGTCACAGACTCTTAGAGTACACCTGTACATCACTTGCTTTGGTCGAGACCTTTGAATCCGCCCACTCCACGGAGTTGACTGCTTCCACTGGCATCGTGACTTGAAACAGCGTTTTTGTAAAGCGTTGTCAAGCTGTGCACTATAGACAGCACATCTTCTCAATTTCGCCTGACATTGTAGTCTGTTTTTCCAAACCTGTCCAAGCCGTTTCCTCTCTTGTACCCAAAGCATGCTGGGAAAGAGACCCAGTGGGTATAGACAATGACAATAAGTGGACTGTTGTTTTATGATTGATTGTCTGCCGATCAAATAGTGATAAGAGAAATGTTGCAAAGAACAATTGTTGTACGAAAACTGGTATTCCAAAAACACTATTCATATTCCATTTACGTCTCTGTGTGTTTGACCTCAGACCTCATTATATTATCTTATTCCTAATGTTGATTCATGTGTGAATTGTTTCCACTGTTGCAGTTGCGCTGGATAAAAGCATTCAGCAAAATGTTCTTTACCTGAAAGTGATACTATCATAGATACACAGTGACCTTCTCACATTGTGTTTCTGCTCTGTGCTCCTCTTCTTTGGCTTCTGGATATGTGTAAACCCCATTCAGTAAGCACTTACAGGACAGGGATGTACAGGACGTTCAGAAAAGTTTAAATTCAAAACAGCACACAATTCTCCTAATAAGTTTTTATTACATGTTAAAAAGACAAACAGTCAATATCAGATAGATGTACAGTATATTTGAACAAAACAATAAGTCAGCAGCTGTGAACAACCGCTGGTGCAGCGTTACCTTGCATGTTTGCTGAGCAGTGCTGCAGGATGCCATGTCTTTCTCTCTTTAATATGTAATTGTTTTGGGGGATGTTTGTCCTGGGACAACGCTGGTTTCTAACACCGGCCTGCTCTACATTCGTACAGCTCACAAGCTACAGGCCGCAGTTACACCAGTACAAGGCCTTGTCTAAGGGCACTCCAACAACTTTTCCTGCATTATAGGAGGGTTTGTATTCCTAAACTTTCAAAGTCAGTCCAGAGTTTCTGTCAGTTGTTGTGACAGGCTCCTCCTCAGATCTAATCATGACTGTTATTAAGTGAGCAACATCTCCTTTGTGCAATAGTTTAAATTCTCTGCTGCAGGCTTTGTGCCTGTTGTGGTTTTTAATGCACTCACCAGAAAGCTCCCCCAGACACCAGCACCTCAGTCTCTGAGCTGATAGATTTTGTTTTGTGTCGTGTTTGTTGTGTGACCCCACTCTGTTACCAACATCCATGCATTCAGCTGGCACTAGCTACTGTTTCAGGTAGTTGTAGTCGCCTTGAGCCAGCCATCACATTTAACTTTTTAATTTTTCATAACAAAACATTTCATATTTGTGTTTTTCACAAAAGAAGAAAAAATAATGTACTTACTGTAAAATAGGACTACATATTTAATGAGCATTGTTGACGGGAGCCTGAAGCCTCAAGATTTCCACTGTCAACGAGTTCTTCGTTGTAATTGTTGTGCATATGATAGGCCTAATAAAAACTTAAGACTGTGGGATGTGATACGCAGACATACTGTAATTGCATAGTGAAAGCGAGTTTTATAGGGAACCAATCTAAACGCTGACGGTGTCATTATTCTGAAGCCCTCACATTGTGCAATCATTTCAATACATTTCAAGATAATTCAACAGTTGATAAGGTCAAAAACAATGTAGTCCAATTTAGAATCAAACCTTTCAAGCACAGTGAATAAAATATACGGATATATGAAAATGAGAATAGAGAAGCAAAAAAAGAAACTGAGTTTGGGGTTATATGTGTCTGAAATATTGGCAGTAAATCTAAAACAGAATTCAACCTTCAAAAGTAAACTTATTCATAAGGAGGAATCGAGAATGTGTCATCATTATGCACAAAGCATCTACAGTGGCAGCAGTAGTCACAGAGTAGTAGTAGCAGTAGTTTTTATCATTGCAGTATGAGTCACAAAGTAGTATCAGCAGCAGCAGTAGTTGTGGTTGTATGCAGTAGAACTATAGCAGGTAGAAGTCAGCTGGGCTCGTAGCCTGGATATCTGTTGAGAGGCTTTTATTGAAAGGGAGGAAGTTGAATTTGACGTGTATGAAATTACAGATGGACAGTGAGTAATGAATCTTTCACTTGCCGTGTTAGTGAAGGTATTCACCACATCTTGAGTCCCAGTGAGTGTGTAGAAAGGCTGAATCAGGAGCTGGCAGGCTGGAGTACAGTAGCCTGGAGAGCTGCATAATGTACACCAGTTATAAATCTGCCAGCAGCGTATACGGCATCAGAACATGGTCCAGATTGGACGGAGAAAAAGACTGAGACTGTGTTCCAACTCTCTGTCGTCCCATCTCTCTCCATCTTCACGAGGACGAAGGCGTTTTACCGCCTGTATTGATCATGTGCTTTTATAGGGCCAAGAAGATCATTCTGGGGAGTGGTTCTTCACATTCATTGCATTCTTCGCCCCCAAATGACCTCGAGCAAAATCAAGTAATTGAACTAAAATGTTCAGTGTCATCAATCTCTGCCTACTGGGCCGTAACTGCTGTGACAGCTTAAGAGGGAAGATGGGATAACGGTTGGTTGAGCGCCTGTAGGTCCCTCAGTACATGAAGAAGGCTTTCAAGGTCACATGTAAGTGGTTGCATCCAAAGTTAATCTAGTTATCATTTGGAGCATTGTCACATCAAAAACATGTAGTGGAAAAATAACGACATTTTTAGCAGTGTCGTAGAGATCAAGGTCAGCGTCCTTGGATGTCTCATCTTTTCCATTTCATTCTGGGTTTTTTTGTAGAGGATGTTTTACACATTGAATACTCATGCACATTTTATTTTACCTCATAGTGTATATATTAGTGCAAAATGAAATAATACTGCAATTCTAACCGCTGATGTCACATGCTACAAAGAAGATAGCGTAGCTTGTATTGCAATCGAGAGTAGCTCCCAGTCCAAGCCTTCTTGTGTTCTTTGTGCCCTTAAGTGCTTGTATTTGTGCACATATTGAGTTAATTAAATATCACATTTTTCTGCGTTCAGTGGCTCCTCTCCTTTTTCCTTTGTTATTATTGATCTGTTTGCACAGTTTATTGAACAGCTCATTCATTCCCTTTTCAGTTATTCAGTCTGTCTTCCATTATGGGCATGGGTGCTCATCAGGAGAGCCTCTTAACCAAAAGCTACACATTATACAGTATTTATTTTAATTAGTGATAATGAACACAATGCAAACATATATTCTATTAATACTTACTAGTAAAGTAACACAACACAAACTTTAATATATATACAGTGCTTATAGGAAGGGTAACAATAGTATAAATGTTGTCAGCAATGCAGATAAACAACTAAATGCTCTTGTGTGCCCAACCCTGGTTCTCTCCTTCATGATATTACACTACACTATAGTCTAACATAAGTGGAAAAATATGGACTTCTTCTTCTTCTTCTTCTTCTTCTTCTTCTTCTTCTTCTTCTTCTTCTTCTTCTTCTTCTTCTTCTTCTTCTTCTTCTTCTTCTTCTTCTTCTTCTTCTTCTTCTTCTTCTTCTTCTTGCATTACCTTGGCATGTGTGAAAAGACACAAGACAGACATTTGATCAATATAGTGCATGTGTGAATAGTGAAAATCACTAGCGGTGCCTCAAAGGTTAGCCCAGTAAATTAAATTTACAAAGCAAAATGGGGGGGGCCAATGAGCTTCCTTGACACGGCCCCCGACCCCTCTTCCCTCACTACGCACTTTAGGTGTTAGTGTTTCCCCAGTGTTCAACCAGAAAGAACAAGATATAAACTGATCATACAGCTCAATCCACCCCGCCTCATAAGTGAATAGATGTATTGGGTTTAACAACATGGACAAAACTACAGGTTGTGCTTCCAGTAACATCACTTCAGCACCAAGGACAGTGAACATACGTCGACAGTAGAGTAGATCACCTAATGTTATTTAGCTGGATATATGTTTCCAGTGAAATTAGTGCTTTGACAGTTAACAGATAGAGCTGCACTGCAGCCACAAAACATGAGTGAGCGGTTTCACTCTGCTGTCGACACCGTACAACATTAACTAAAGTCAAATTATCCAAACGCTTATCCTGTGATTTAATTATGAGCTGCCACTGTGTGAAGTTTCCCAGTACAGCTTTAACAGATTAGGGACTTTTTGTTTTGACATTTTACCCATAATTCTACTTTTACGGTGAATAATCTTCATGAAAAAGAAATACCACAATTTCTAAACCGACCCCCTAAATTATGCTTACTTCACACCCAAGCATGCAAACAAACAAACATGCAAACACACACACAGACGCCCACGCTGGGCCACAACAGAGATGATAGAGAGAGGAAACAGATAGAGGAAAGCCTTCGGAACGCCAGATAACAGGATTAGACAAATTACATTTTAACTGTGACCATGAATCCCGTTTGGATGTGCGACTTGTTTTCTCTCCGCTTACACTGGCAGCCATAGAGCTGCGGAGTTTAGATGACAAAATGGTGGTTTTCCAAAATAATGTGTGCTGGAATTTTGCATGAATTATTGCCCGGGTAGATTGGCTTTGGGTTTGAGCTGCTGCAGCTGAGACCAACACCTGAAGTTGTCAGGAATAGTTTAATAGCTTAAAAGAAGAGATTCTCAATCACAGTTCTGGGATCAGGGCTTGGATTTACATTGATACAGGGAAGATTGTCAGCCCTCCACTTACCTCATCCACATGTTTTGGGGCCCAAGTGAAATGAACCTTGCAAAAGCAGCTCATAGTTTTCACTTCTGTCATTCTGGTCTGACAAGGCCGTGGATGAAAGTGTGTTTCAAGTAGAGTCGATGACCGAAGTGAACACTTCCTGTAACTGATGTGAAACACATACTGAGTGCTGGATCATCTGTCTAGTTTTAGTGTACTAGTGAAAAACAATTGAGGTTGTCAGTCTTTTCTTTAAACTATCTACAAAAAGGTTTTCTGAATAACTCTGAGGTGAGAAGCAGGTCATACAGTTCCTGAATCATTTCCATTTTATAACGATAACAACTACTTACCTTAACAATAAGTGCTGAGGCAGTATTATCGTCTTAACACTCCCCAGTGTTCACTAATCTGGTTTGCACAATTTATTCTCACTTTACGTTTCCTAGACTTTAACCATGTAAAGGTTAGATATTGGTAAATCTGGTGAACTACAACCAGTAGTTTGTAGTTTGATGTAATTTCAAAACAAGAGTTCAATAAGAATCTAGTTTTCTATTCTGTTTAATAATTTCAGATAGCATTGTTTCAACCGACTGTGCTTTCATTTACATTACTCAACAAAAGTGTGTAAAATATGAACAGGAATCAAAATCAATTGTCAGAATCAAATCGCTAAAATCTAAATGTTGCCCAACCCTAGCAAAACATTCAAGATCACTAGATCACTTCTCTTGCCTTTAGACCTGTGCTGCGCCTGAGAATGGTACAACATGTTTTCAGAACGACATTAGCATAAGTAAGAAAATACATACACTCATTGCTGAAATTGTGATGTTTTGGAGATTTTTTGGCAGGTTAAGGTCCTGTCACACATATCCGTATGGCAGAAACAGTATACTGGCGTATATAAAAATTTTGCTCGGATCGGAAAAGTGAACGCATACAGATACGCATGTCTAACCTATTAATAACGTATCACTTACTTATACAAAATGTATCAGACGAATGCCCAACGAATGCACAAGATATACAAAAATATGGCGTACGTAGACATAAGGTAAGGTATAAGTAGTATTCGTTAAGAGCAGGCGGTGTTACGCTGGTGTACGTTGAAATAAGGTAAGGTATAAGTAGTATTCGTTAAGAGCTCACTGTGTTACGCTGGGGTGCGTTGTTGAACGCTGATGTTTTGAGCATGTTCAAAATTACCGGACGTAACCGACGTGTGCTTCATAAGTTATGCAGACGTTACACATAAGTTACGTTACGTTAGACATACGTGAATACGGAATACGTACGTGAATACTTACCTACGTAAATATAGTACGTGAATACCTACGTAAATACCTACGTGAATACGTTAGAGGAACGTTAGATATAGGCTACGTCGGCTGACGGTGAACCCTACAGCCAATGTATCGATAACGAGTGGATACCCTATTCCTAGATGGCACTTTTCCAGCTCCGTTGGCCAGACGCTCTGGCATCTCCAAAATGTCAGCAACAATGCATTTTTTAGGATCCAGTGGGTTTTGAAGGGTTTTTAAATACTGAAAGTTAGTTTGATAATTCTTCGTCTGAAATTACAAAATTGAAAAATCCTCAGAAGATGTCACAATGTTTCCTAAACATTTGATGGAAGATTGAGCAGGTCGGTATTTTTCTCAAACATACTTTGTTCGGCAGGACACGCTGTGGGGATTAAACCTGTGGCATTAATGTTACAAACATGGACTGTGTTTTTAGTGTTTCTGGAGGAGGAGGAGGAGAAGGAGGAGGAGAAGGAGAGATAGACACTGGCCGACTGAGCAATTTAAGATCCAAAAAATCAATCTTGTAAAAATCCTCCGGAGCAGTCAAGGTCCTTCAGCTACTCCTGAAGACTGATGGCCGAGACTCCAGAGGGAACACTCCATCAGAGAGCGGGAGAGGGAAAGGAAGAGGGAGAGGGAGATGGAGAGGGAAGGAAGGGAAGGGAGAGGGAGAGGGAGAGGGAGAGGGAGAGGGAAGGAGAGGGAGAAGGAGAGGGAGAGGGAGAGGGAGAGGAGAGGGAGAGGGACAGGGACAGGGACAGGGAGAGGGAGAGGGAGAAGGAGAGGGAGAGGGAGAGGGAGAGGGAGAGGGAGAGGGAGAGGGACAGGGACAGGGACAGGGAGAGGGAGAGGGAGAGGGAGAGGGAGAAGGAGAAGGAGAGGGAGAAGGAGAGGGAGAGGGAGAGGGAGAAGGAGAGGGAGAGGGACAGGGAGAGCGAGGGGGAGAGGGAGAGGGAGAGGGAGAGGGACAGGGACAGGGACAGGGAGAAGGAGAAGGAGAAGGAGAGGGAGAGAGAGAGGGAGAGGGAGAGGGAGAGGGAGCCAAAAATCAGCAATTGGGAAACCTGTAGTTTTACAGGATGAAGAGTTTTTATCCAACAAACAAAATAACTTACAAATTAAAACAATAAGGAAAGTGGAATTATTGGAGTTCCAACGAGCTGATAAAACCCGCTAAATTCAAAAGACCAATGATTGCAGGTGTAAAAGCTTTAGAACAATTTAACATAATCTAGTGTAGCGCATTGTATCACACCACGACATAATCTAACACGGAGTGTAGCATTCAGTTTACAGTATATCAGAACAAAGAGACGGTCATTTTGTTACGTCTGCCATTTGACACGGAAGCTAGCAACGGTTGCATTTGTTAGCAGATTTAATAGTTCTTGTAATCCGATTTATGCCACAGCACAGGTAGTGCTCGTGAAACAACTTGTTGGTATAATCTATGGCAAATCCTTTAAACATTTAATCAGGAGCCGTAATAGCAATTGTTGTTTGACTAGTTAGAATTCCAAACCAGCATAATGTCATTTTAGTAGCAATTCTAATTAAAGATATCTACAATTCATATCTCACCAGTCAAAATATTAAGTCTTGATCTCAACAATTCACTTCTTACGAGTGGGAATGTTCATTGCATATATCTGTGGCCTAATTTCAACAAACAAAATCACAGTTTGACATGTTGAAATGTAATTTGTCGGTCTTGATTCCCACAAAGTCTAATGGCTGCACTAGCGTCTAACAGGCCCCGAAATAAACTGAACTCTATTCTTATACCTGAGGAAACAGGCTACTTCCAGGAACAAACTAAACAAAAAACAGAATTTTCTTTTGAGATGCAAATTGTTTTTTTTATTTAATAATTTGTTTATTTATTAACACAATACATTCAGTAAAAAGAATGATGAGTCCTACATATCCTGGATCGTACCAAAATCTAAACCAAAAGAGGAGATTTAGAAACATCAGCCTCAGGATACACATAAGCCAAGCATGATGACTGACAGGTGTCAGTGCGGAAACTTGAACACTGATGGTGGGATTGAAAAATGTATGTTCTGCCTCGAGCTAAAAATGTTGCAGGTTCAAGCTTTAAAGAAAACAAATTGTCCAAAAACTAAAATGCTGAGCACCAGAATGCAGTGCAGCTCCAACTCACAAGAAAGTGACACAGTGAAAGGATTCTGTGAGGATTTCATCATCCACGGGGTACGATTCACCTGACACACAACTTATTTTCAAATTCTTGCCACTATAATAGATCTTCAGACTATAGGAGCTCTAAAATAAGAAAAAAACAGGCTCTAAGCTCCCCTTAAATATGTGAATCCTTGAAGCCCTGAGTTTCTAACGTGTTTAATGTTATATTCAATATACAGTACTGTCAAATTATAAGGTGTTTCTTTTGAATGTCTTGATGCTTTTAACGTTTTTTGCAAAGCACTTTGAATTGCCTTGTTGAAATGTGCTTTATAAATAAACGTGCCTTGCCTTACTATAAGCTGCTTCAAAAACCATGTACTGGAATGAATCTGAATTTCTATTTGTATTATACTGCAGTATCAACTCTTATTTGCGGTGAGTGTTGAGGCTCAGTTGTGTTATTTAGTCAATTAAACACTTGTGCTTTCTGTGCACTGACTGCAGCTAAGTCCTATGCAGATTCTGGTGTCTGTTCTAATGGATCTTTTATGAGGATGTCCTGATTTATTTGGTAATGCAGTACATGTTTGCCTGGTTGAATTTTGTATGTGTGTGAGAGAGTCTTATCAGTATACAGGGCTCTTCAGGCAGTATTGTGGATTGAAGGCCACTCTAATCTGGACCCAGTAGTGACTGATCCGGTTTTTTTTTTGCCTGTGCTCAGCATGAGTCTGTGTGTGTGTGTGTGTGTGTGTGTGTGTGTGTGTGTGTGTGTGTGTGTGTGTGTGTGTGCACTGATGCAGATATCTAATTTCTCTCTGTAGTTTGTCGAAGTTAATCTAAGCACAAATAATTGAAGGCTAGTGTACTTTCTGACAGAAACATGGTTTATGAGCTTGGCGCCAGTGTAGCGGTTCAGACTGAGGTCTCTGGGAGCAGCACTGCATCCTTTTCTTCTCTTCAGTGGAGAGTGTGACAGCACTTCCAGCTCAGTGTGTTTTTAATGAAGAAACTCATTCAGCTTGTCTTAACACTTGACATACATATCATCCGTTTGAGATGTTCAACACGTCTCAGGAGCTATTGAGTGATGCAGAGTGGACCTTTTACTTTTTTGCTGACTTTAACCTGCCTCATTTGCTTCACTGTCACTGCATCCATATTTCATAGAAAGTACAATGTCATTTAAAGAACCTTTGTAAGCATTACAAATACTCTGAAATTAACAAATATTTGTGGAGTTTCTTATATTCTGTATATTCTCTTTGCTCAGAATGATCCATTAGGGTTGAATACAAATCAATAATATAAAAATGTTTTAAATGGGCTGAAAAAGTCAGAATTCTATGAAAGGTTTTCAGTTTATGCACCTTGTGAGAAACTACATTAGCTGCTACGAGCGTAACACACCCAAATATCCAACCGAACTGTTGATGGTCAATTTGCATTGTGGGCAGGACCAGGTCTTGACAAAGAAGAAGAAAAGGGTGACGATATCTCTGGGTCTGGTTCGGAAATGGTCGCGGACCGAAGATTTTCACCACTTTATGCCCCAACTTTACACCCCTGGCCTCGAATTAGCATTTGAATATGTGTGGTCCGAGCGAGGGACCCCACCGCACTTTAAGTCCTGGCCCAATTTGGAGTTGCGACTCATGTGATCCTATCAAAGACTTCATCTGTCACATCCCATGTACAGACAAACTGCTCACATTAAACTTTAACACACACAAACAAACACACACGTTAGTCCATTCAGACATCAAACAGCAGGAATCATAAATAGAAATGAGCTGTGTGTGTGTGTGTGTGCGTGTGTGTGTGTGTGTGTGTGTGTGTGTGTGTGTGTGCGTGTGTGTGTGTGTGTGCGTGTGCGTGTGTGTGTGTGTGTGTGTGTGCGCGTGTGTGTGTGTGTACGTGTGTGTGTGCGTGTGTGCGTGTGCGTGTGTACCATTACCATTGGATCTTTATCCATAGTGCTACTTCCTTAATTCCTTCCTTTCTCTTCTCGTAGATTCTCGCTTCCTCTTTCCTCCCTCTGTATATATACACACATTTGTACCTTCTCCATCTTTTTTTACCTCCCGTTTTACATCCTACCCTTTCTTTCTAAAATGCCCTCCACCCCAATCATGGGTTTGACATGTTTTTATCAGCTGTAATAGATTTCACTTCACCTAGACAAGCCTCGGCATGCAGATTAAAACGCCCAAACAACAGTGCCTCTCTCAGCTATAATCACTTTTAATGCTGCTTGACATTATGCTTCATGCATGTGTTTGAGTGTGTATAAGATAAAGAGAGATGTCCGACAGCAGCGATCCACAAGTTTCTGTTTCACTGATTATCAGTACTGGAACTAGATATTAAGCACAACTAATGATACCGATAATAACTGTGGGTGCATGATCATGCCTTGTGTACATTTACTGTGTTACAACCATAACTTTCTTACCTTGCTTCCTTCTTTCATTCTTTCCTCCCTTTCAGCCTTCTCTCTTTACGCTTTTCTAGTTTCCTTATTTTCTCTGTTCCCCTCTTCTTCATTCTTAGTCATCCAAGTCATTCAAAGGTATTACTGTATCTAGTGCAAGTTCTTTATGTTTGTGTGCCTGTGTGAGATATTTGTCTGCTCTCCTTGTGCCACCTTGTGGAGAAACATGTGTAGAGCTTCTTCAAAGAAACTAATACTTCCCTTTCTTCAAAATCACTCTTTCCTCAGCGATCTTCATACAGCGTGGCTAGACTTCTCTTCACCCTTACAACCTTCAAACACTCTTCTGATGTAAGTCTGTCATCTATCTATCTCTCTATCTATCTATCTATCTATCTATCTATCTATCTATCTATCTATCTATCTATCTATCTATCTATCTATCTATCTATCTATCTATCTATCTCTCTCTCTCTCTCTCTCTCTCTCTCTCTCTCTCTCTCTCTCTATATCTATCTATCTATCTATCTATCTATCTATCTATCTATCTATCTATCTATCTATCTATCTATCTATCTATCTATCTATCTATCTATCTATCTATCTATCTATCTATCTATCTATCTATCTATCTATCTATCTATCTATCTATCTATCTATCTATCTCTCTATGACATGTAATATAACTACCTCTGTTATTTCTTATTTCTCTGCTCTCAGGTGTTAAGCAACTTTGCTGAACGTGAGTATAACAACAAACATCTTCAAAATAAAATTCCCTATATGTTGATATTTAGACTAGCTACGATAAACATAACGTGTTAATTTCAGCTGCAAAACATTTCGTTTATATCAAGATAATAAAAAGGCTGTACTAGAACTAGAAGGCCACTTGGAGAGTGCGGACCTTCACCAAGGCCAAATGCCCGATCTCTCTCTATGTTAACTAAAACATAATTGTGTATCTGCCCCTTAATTCGGATGCGCTTCAAAACGTGATGGCTTCTTCCTTGGACCATGCTACACCCTTCCACCAAGTTTCAGGAAAATTGGACCATTTTTATGTAATCCTGCTGACAACATACATACAAACAGAAGCAAAAACATAATCTCCTCAGCGGACGTAATAAAAAGGAAATTAGGTTTAAAATAAAATAAATATTTATATTAAAAAAAATTATGATGGTAGTCCATTTTTGCAGGTAGAAGAGTTGTTAGCTGTAATACCTGTCATAATGCACGCTTGTATTGAAGTCATTTACACTTTGCATGTTCTCCACCTAATTCTCTCCGCATAAATATAGACTGACCTTTTGAGTTTGCTCTGTTACTTACAGAGAAAATATATTCCATCACATTGCATCTGTGTTTACTGTGATGCTGACCTTTGCGTGATTTGATTAAATGTCATATTTGCTGTGCAGTGGGAGCCTTGTTAATGATGTCACTTCCTGTGCCCGTGTCAGAGTTTGATGGAGAGCTGGTCGGATGACAGCTGGAACTGTTGTCATAACCGGAGGAATACTGGCCACAGTGATACTTCTGTGTATCATAGCTGTGCTCTGTTACTGTAGACTCCAGGTACGCCTCAATAAGTGTGTGTTTGAATCCCACTGTATTTATTAATACTTCTGCCACATTGTATTATCACATCATCTTACAGGAGACTGTCGGTTGGGGGAGAACAGCAATACATCAGCATTTCAAATATATGAAAATAATCAGCCAGAAAGGTTCATTATTTAAATGTTATGGACAATGTATTTGGAATATTCAGTAAGAATTTGTAGCTCACATTTCTTTAGACCATAGGTCTTCAACAGAGGGTCCGCGGAGGTACTGCAGGGGGGTCCCCCCGTCGCACACAACTCGGACATCCTCTCCCCTTTCGAACTCCAACAGCACCCCCCCCCCCCGTTTGAATACCGCTGCAGTAGGGGGTCCCTGCTCCATGCTACACCAGTTTGGGGGTCCTTGACCTGAAAAACGTTGAAGACCCCTGCTTTAGACGATTGATAAGCCTACTTACTTTTCTTTCAACGACAACAAAGTTTGCCTTTCTCAGTGCAGCTTGTTTTGTTTTAGGAATATTGTGGAAGTGGTGGGTGCAAGTATCTTAAAAAAAGGACAGAGTCAAACAAGACACAAGAAAACAGCATTTGAATATGCTACATTCTTGAAGCATGTTTATTATTTTGTAAAAAGCGAATGGATCTCATTCTATTTGCAGACTTCTTCATTTGTTTCAAGAAAATAAGTACTAAGCACTCAATACCAAGCTCAATGTTGTATACATGTACACTGCAGTGCAGCCAGTTTATGTTACAGATATGTAGTGAACTGTTGTTGTTTGACATGTGATGGACCTCTCCCTGTCTGTAGTACTACTGCTGTAAGAAGAATGGGTCTGACAGCGGCTCCATCTCTCAGCAACACTTTGCCTGCAACGCCTGCAGTGTCTCCGGCCTGGACGGGTCGATCATCACCCCACTATCCATGTCGCCACCAGAGCCTCCCGGAGCCTCCGACCCCACCAAACCCACAGGGGGGCAACGCAATTACTGCCCCACCTGCTCACCCTACGACTCGCCCTTCTACATCCGCACCACTGACGAGATGCGCAACGGTGGCGAGCGCATCACCTATATGCCCACACACTATGAGAACCAGGCGCTGGCAATGCCGCTGCCCACCTTGCGTGGCTCCCTGCTGAGGGAGACCCAGCGAGGAAGGCCTCCAGATTTCTACACCAACACTCGAGCCATCAGCACTGAGGTGTGACCACCCTAAAAAAAAAATGAACACCACCCATACACACACACACACACACACACACACACACACACACACACACACACACACACACACACACACACACACACACACACACACACACACAGACACACCTCTCTTCACTTACACACACACACTAGCACCACCACTAACAATACCACAAACATAATTTTGGCACCTACTGCAGCTGCCAGTGGGGATCTGCTGGATAAATGCCCACTGTTTATGGAGGTTATCACATTTATTTAGGGTTTGGGGGATTTGAAGTGAGGATTGTCAAAGACAACTGCTGGAGACTAAAGTGAGTGACAAACAGGGATTACTTTCATCCCTAGTTCCTCACTTTATACCCTTGCATTTTAAGTTTTCATGTTCACTAAGATAGTGATTCTGTAATTGATGGTAGATAAAACTGTAGGTTTCTTGTAAGAAAATGTCTCTTTATGCTCCCACATGAAGGGTATGGTTGTAAACTTGTAAACTGTCTGTTGACTGTTACTGTGTCTTTACTGACTGAGGGCTATCTTAGATAATTTATGCTACACATCTTCCTTATGACTGCCAACAAGACAAAAATGGAGTATGATGAAGTATGTAGTAAACATGAAGTCATGTGTCATGATGAGCAGAATGGACAACTGAAACAGATTTGAAAAAGTTACAAGAAGGAAAAGTCAACATCCCTTCTGCAGTTTGCTGGAGCTCTGGAAGCATGCTTGAGTAACAGGAAAGGTTGAAGAGGACAGACGACTGGAGCTTTCTCTATGCAACCTGTCTGGCAAACTACTGCAGCTGTTCATCTCCAGTCATCTCCTTTCAGCTGTTTCTGTCTGATCGAGCAACTTACTTGGAGGAATATTGTAAGCACGGTGCACTCCCAGTAAGATATGACGATGCTGCACATGTAGATAGACACAAGAGATTTAAAACTGAATCATGGATACAGTAGTTCTCTTGGGTTTCCAGCTCCACCCTGAACCCTCACTTTCTCTCCTGAGGTGTAAACCTGTGAACGAGCAAGGATTCCTGATCCCTTCAACGCAACAGTGGCGAGCTTGAGATGAACTAAAACTTTCTCTTTTGACAGTGCTGCAAAAAGTTTGATATGTAAATATTAACCAGAAAGCAATGAACGCGTCTCTTGATCCCATTGTGTTCTTGACGAAAACGAGATGCACCGTGGGATTTGAACATGATGTATTTTGAGAGAGGGGGTGTGATTTACTTGTTTGTGTTATTTTGTCTACACACTCCTCCTATACTCCTGTACTACTCTCATGTTGAATCTTTGAAATGCAAATAACCATGTCATTTCTTTTCATGTTTTTTTTTCTTCATATTGTGAGAAGTCAGAATACACATTTATGTGATTAAAAACTCTTTCACAGTTCCTCATTTTCTACATTACACCCAGCATTGCTTGTCATACACAATACTATTTCCTGTGATATTTGTCTTTATATTTCAGTGTATAACAAGACTCAGTGAGGCTGAATAAGCAGAATATAATTAGACTCCATTGATCAGCAGCTGCTTCATTTATTTCCCAATTACTTTTTCATTCATCAAGGTTAAATAGAAGCCAACTGCTGTTACAATGCTATTACAATATACTGTACATCTTGAAACTTCTCACACACATTTTACACCAGAATCCCCCCCGAAATAACTTGAAAGGGCAAATAAATGTACAGAGGAAAGGTCATCACTAAAGGTTGCCAGGTTTGATTTTAGAAAACTGGTGAAATCTGGCCAGAAAAATCTGGAATCCCTGAAAAGGATTCAGGGAAATATAACCAGTTTCTCATTGCTGTTGTCCACTACCACAGATACGTATTAATAGTCATCACTCATTTATTTAGGCATTGTATTAACTATATATTTTAGTACTTACATACTTAACCAGTTATCTTGGAAAACCGAGAAAAAAAAGATTTTTAGAAATGTGGTTTAAACAGATATCGTACCTGACGAATACAGAAACAGTAATATTTGACAGTGTTAACTTTTGACAATTAAAGATTTGTAACAGCTTGAAATGTCTCTTTGTGTGATGATTAACAAAGTCTACACACACTTGATGCTAATAATCGTGCTTAGGAATCGGAAAGTTCCTGGTTCGATCCCTGGCTCCTCCAGAGAGAGTGTCAAAGTGTCCTTGAGCAAGACACTGAACCCATAACCAGAGAGAAGGCACCTTGCATGACACTACCATCAGTGTGTGAATGTGTGTGAGTGGGTGAATGTTGGCATATGTTGTAAAGCGCTTTGAGTGATCGGTAGACGAGAAAAGCGCAAAATAAATGCAGTCCATTTACCATAACTAATCATGGGCTCTGAAGGCAGCATACACTTTGACCTCCAGCTAATGGTTGTCATGAGGTGAACAACCACTATCTGATGCTGAAATTAATTATCCGAGTAAAGCATTCATTTAGCCTATGGTGTTCCCGAAAGAATTCCCTTTTGTGTCAAAGAAAGCCTTGATAGCTGTTATACAGCTGTCAGATCAAGTCTGACCTTAGAAGAAGAGACAGGTGTAATCCAACAGTTTCAATGCATACGTTTGCCCTTTTGTATAAAACATAAGGCATAATACCTGTCCGGTGTTCTGATATTTTTTTCAATTTGATTATCCAACAACAAAGGAGAGACATTGAGATGATGCTACCTGATGGGAAAGATAACTTGTAGAACTCAAAAGCCCAATAGACAATAATACATTTAAAAAATATTTCTACATCTCAATAAATAAAGGTTTGTGTGCACATATATATATATATATATATATATATATATATATATATATATATATATATATATATATATATATATATATAAGTATAATGGTGAAATGGTGAAAATCCGAAATTCCTAAACAGAAATGATTGTCCTGTGACTTTAGGAGGTGTGTGGGCCAGACTCCATTACATTCCACACCGGAAGGCGTGTCACTAAACTCCCGAGTGATTCATCTTGTGACACATATACGATCTTCGCTGCAACTCTTCTGACAGCTACGAGCAAGCAACTCCTCTACGCTTTAAACAAGTAAGTTGACAGCTCTTTTATTAACACCTGTGTTCGTTTTAGTGTCACGTTTACATGAAGTGAGAAGAGAAACGTTGTTTTCCTTCTTCTTTTTCGTATTTCTTCCTCCGGAGGCGGCCGCGGTGTTGCTGCCTCCAGATAGTAGTCCAACTGTTTTGGACTTCGAGCTAGTTAGCGTTAGCCAAACTTAGCTTTAGCTCGCAGTCTGGTACACATTGGTACTTCCTGTTTAGCATGCATTCACCTATTCTGGCAGATAGCTCTGTGTCTACAGGTGATCTTGTGACTAAGACATGTTATTGCTGTCATTATATTTTTATGATAAGGCTGTGGTGACTGTACGGATAAGTTAGCTTGCAGCTAGCTAATTTTGCCTTGCATTTCTACTGTATGCCTGTTTGTTGTTTGTATCAGCTTGCTGCTGTGATTGGAGTCCGTCCGCTTTAAAGGTAGCTTGCCAGTTTAATTGAACCTTATGAATATTTGTTGAAAGAGAAAAGATGGCATACAAAGCTAGCCTGCTGCTGATGCTGTGAGAGACTGATGCGCTCCATCCAGGCCTGCAGACACAAATGAGAGCAGCAATAACATTCATTGCAGTAATTAGTGAGCAACTCTACCCTAATAGACAGTAGGACTATATTTTATTGAGTTTTGGACCACAAATTCATTATTTAAAAACACTGAAGACTTGAAAAAAGATCATCAACATCTGAATTAACATCTGGTGTCTAATTCAGAAATGACATATTTCACCCTATTAAGTTTTATTTGACTGGAGGGCATACATATGTGCAGTGATGTTACACCAGTAACATCACTGTGCCTGCTGTCATGTTGTCACTGTGTCACAGCATATTTGTTATTTGGCTGGCAAGTTGGCTTTCTCTTTTAGCCCTTTTGCAAGCAACTATCCATAAGTTTTGAAATGCTCAAGCTGCACTGGTTGATATTGGCAATATTATTAAAAAATAAAGTAGCTGATGTAGAGCTGCAACATTTAATCACAACTATTTTGGTAATTGATTAATAGTTTAAGTCATTTCAAACAAAAACTATTTCTGTTTTCCGCCCCTCAAACATGAAGACATTTTGTGTTTTTTATTTGTGTTATACTTTGGGTTTTTTGATTATTGGACGAGACATTTGAAGACATGACCTTAGAGAAACGGGGATGGACATTTGCATGAATATTAGAATATGAATTTAATAGTTTCATGTGTCTTGGCTGTGTTTACTTGCATAGATAAATAGTGGTACAAATGTACCAACCCTACAGCTTTGTGACTGGCTGTAGATTGTGGAAGTTTGAACAAACAGGAATAAACAGGTACAAGTCAGATGTAGTACAGGCTTTAGCATTGGCAATAGACCAAAATGGTCTTTTGTTGTGTGTCTTGATGGTGAAGTGTTTCTTTCTTTGTCATTAGGGAGCTACTTTAAAAATGTGTATCATTACACAGCCAGCCAGAGAACCAACCAGTATATCAGGAATTGTGCAGCATACATTTCACATTGATCCATCACATTTCATTGTCTATTTATAGTCTTGCATGTAGTGGTGTGTGTGTGTGTGTGTGTGTGTGTGTGTGTGTGTGTGTGTGTGTGTGTGTGTGTGTGTGTGTGTAATACAGGTTGTCAAACAGATGAGAGCTTGTGACTATGAAAATAACTCTAATGGCTTTAGCATCCCACCTAATGGGAAGTGATTAAACGTCAGGTGTAAGGTGTTGGCAGAACGCAGACACTCTGTTGTGTTCACCAAGAAGCCTTAATGCAGGTTTCAGTCCCAGTTGGAAGGAGGTTGAACTGTTTGAGTCACCCGGCACGATCTTGATCACTGAAACAGATATTAAAGTGTACTCAGTTATGCTTTTCCCATCCTTTCAGTATACTGCTAAAATACAAGAAATTGCTTGTTGAATAAAAACAAAATGGAAGGATTTTTTCTTGACATTCTTTTATTAATCATTGAACTGAACACCAGAGGCACCAACAAAAGAAGAAGATTGATTTGTTTTTGTTTCAGTCAACTTTCCTGGTTTTCATGCCCATGAACTTTACTTTTCTGACTCATGACAGGGATTACAGACTGTATTCATGTGTGTCAGTTGACACTATATCTGTAACAAAACAGCAGGGCAAGTCAACCCATAGAAACACACACCCTCACAGATATATTGTGTCTGTTTAGCCCAGTGCTTGTGGGTGTTGTTCAGCCTGTCTACACAACTGGACACTCACAGTTTCCATACAGCCAAGGGTTGGTCAGCAAGTATGCCAACTGGAACTCTTCTAGAGGAGCAGGCTGGTAATGACTGGGTGCAAACTTGCTACTGTGTTTATACTTTGTGTTACAGCCAAAGAGGAAGTGACTGTCCGGCCAAGCAAGTACAGCAAGAGTGGGAGAGATAAAAAAAAAAAAGAAAAAGAAAAAGTGGTGTAATCTGGATAAAAATATACGAAATGACTACCATTGACGGATTCCAGTAAAAGTTACAACACTGTGTGTGTGTGTGTGTGTGCTGTGTGTGCTGTGTGTGATGTGTGCTGTGTGTGAGACGGAGATTATGGGATGTTCTGTACTTGCAGTCAACGTTAAGTGATTATGATTAATAGCTAGTTCAGTATGGCTGCTGTTTACAACATGCCTCAGATCCAGTCTGACTTTAGAAAAAGAGACATTGTGATCTAATAGAGTTAATGCATACTTTTGCTCTAAATGACAAATTGTGATGTTCCTTCTCATTGCAGCTTCTTCCATAAGTGAATCAGTGGGAGTGTTCACTTTTCTACTTCATGCTGCTCTGTGTAATTGAATAAGCGTGATTGGAGCACGTGAGCCTGTTGCTTTCCTCATGTGTCTATGTGGGTGTGCCCATTCGTGTATTATTTAACAGGGTTAAGTGTGTATGAATGCCTTTTGTATGCGTGTAATCATGTCACTGTGTGCATGAATGTTCCCCTTCATGCTTTTGTTGTCAGCTATGTGTGTTTGTTTGTGTGCATGCTCCTCCACTGCATCGTAATAAACGCTGCATAGCACACATATTAATCTTTTGGTCTATAAAATGTCGTCAAATAGGAAAAAGTTCCCATATAATTTCTTTAAGTCTAAAGGGACATCTTCAAATCTCTTCTTTTTTTTTTTGACCAGCCAACAGTCCAAACTCAAAGATATTCAGTTTAACATCATGAGACTGAGAAATTCAGCAAATGCTCACAATTTAGAAGCTTGAAACTATTATATTTTGGGCAATATTTATTTTTCTGTCATTCAACTAATCTCTGGTTATAATACATTTGTAAATGTGTGTAGAAGGAGGTAAATATCTTTTTGTGAAAGCAGAAAGCAATAGTTTATTGTTGCTGATCACTTGCTAATGTAAGCATTTTCTATCTGTAGAGCTGTTAGGTTTCAATCAGCTTTGCATGACGACATGTTTATTGTGTAGTTTAGCTCGTGGCAAAAAGAATAAGCTAGCAGGATGTAACATGTAGAGGCAATGCGCTGATAAAGATGTGCTGACAGGCTTTGTCAGTGCTTGTTTTTTTGTGCTGTGTTAGCAAACATACACCTCGAGAGTAAAGTATATAAATATTAATACTGTGTGTGTGTGTGTGTGTGTGTGTGTGTGTGTGTGTGTGTGTGTGTGTGTGTGGCTGTCAGTTAAAATGCTTAGAACTGTATAGTGGTTGCTACTAGCAACAGTATGTTCAGCTGAAACAAGAATACGACTGTACTTATCGCTCTTCTTCAAAGCTCATACAGTCCAGTGTGGCAGCCAGCCTCTTGGGCTTCTCAGACTGTGACGAGGAATTATTGTGGAACATTATATTTGTGGTTAGGTTTACAAACTGTGCTCACTCCCTTTGGTATCATGGGCCTATAACATTGTCTCGGACTCACAACCTAAAAATGTGGCTTGCAAAACCAGGGAGTTGTTTGGCCAGTGTGTTGGGTACTGAATGGGTGTGTTGTGGTTTGGCATTGCACATCAGTGACAACATTGCACACAGTACCTTAACTTTGATCTAATAAATCTTGTTCTATTAGTTTAATAGGTCCTAGGTGTGTGTGTGTGTGTGTGTGTGTGTGTGTGTGTGTGTGTGTGTGTGTGTGTGTGTGTGTGTGTGTGTGTGTGTGTGTGTGTGTGTGTGTGTGTGTGTGTGTGTGTGTGTGTGTGTGTGTGTGTGTGTGTGTATAGAGAGCATTCTCAATCACTGAGGGCCACATACAGAAACATAATTTTGAGGTATATTTCCAAAAAACAACAATAAAATGTAGGATATGGATATATCTCAAGCTTGTTAAAACAAATAAGTTATTGGGCTTGTCAACACATCAACTAATGTTAGTTAGAAAATATTATCAACTTTAATTGACAAAATGTATTGAAAAATGATCTTTTTAACATGA
Organism: Cottoperca gobio; assembly: GCF_900634415.1. Taxonomy (NCBI): domain Eukaryota; kingdom Metazoa; phylum Chordata; class Actinopteri; order Perciformes; family Bovichtidae; genus Cottoperca; species Cottoperca gobio. The sequence goes on from NC_041358.1 coordinate 15,197,925, forward strand.
ATACTGTAATATATGTTTTAACTCTCCTATAATGGGAACAGCGTTGCACTCAGTGGGAGCAGCGATGCTTTGGACTGAAGGATGCTGCAGGTCAGGAGTAAGTTTGGTGGTTGAGATACAAAGTACATCACAGAGATGCCGTCGCTCATTTTGGTTCTCAAACTGCTTTTGTTCAGAGTTAACAGAAAATGTTTGCTCACATAATGTTGAGACGAACAGTCTCGGGAGGGAGAGAAGCTGATGTTGATTCTTCAGGGAATTATCGTATATAATTATTATATATAAGTTCTAGTTGCAGACTCTCTTAAGCTTCTTCTGCATTCATCAGGAAGTCGAGAACCACTCGATTTCTTTCTCAATGATAAAACAATCTTGGAATCGCTGACTGAATGCTGTCATGAGAGACGTGATACAGACACATATTTCCCCTTGTTATCAGAAAGGTTGGCGTTTGGAAAAGCACACTTGATTTCGGACAGCGTGGGGAAGTGCGCAACATTGACGTTGCCTAGTTGTGTCTCAAAAGACGGAGCTTCACACAGAATGTGCGCAGTAGGCTCTTGTTCAGTGTTGAGATGACCAGTAAGATCAACTATACAGGTCTGCCAAACATGGAGGGTCACTCGGCTCATGAAGAGGTCGGTCCTTCTCTTTCAAAAACAGATCGATTTCTGATCTCAGGGAATAAAACCGCTGCAGCACGGAGCCGCGACTCAGCCAGCGCACATCAGAACTGTGGAGTGTGTCCCTGTATTCAGCATCAACATCAGACGGGAAAGCTTGAAATTCTCTGTGGTAAAGTCCTTGTGCTCAAATTATGTTGTGCCCTTTAGACTCCTAAGCCCAAGCAGCTCTTCCGTTATGCAAAGGTTATCGTCAACTCCCCGCAATAAAGTGAACAGCTGTGTGGCGTCTGTGGCATCTGTGCTCTCATCACATGCAATCCAGTAAAAATCAAAGGCACAAGCTTTATCTGACATGTAATGTTTTAAGTTAGCTGACAAGTCAAAACGGTTTCTGTGTTAGAACTAAGAAGTACAAAACATTCAAGCGCAAGTTTCTATCTGGGCCATATTCCATTAGACTTTTAGAATTTGCTGCGGGCCAATTAAAATTGGACCACGGGCGCAGTTGGACCGTGGTCCAACTGCCGTGGTCCAACTGCGCCCGTGGTCGTAGTTTGGACACCCCTGACTTAGATCATCTTCTAAATCTACAATTGTGTAAGTTTCACAAATAAGATTTATTTTAATCCACCACCTTATCTGTCATACAGATATATCAAAAGCAAATAGTTTGGCTGTATAGTCTAATGTGATCTGTTTGTCTTCCCACAGAGCTGGGCGGACAGGAGAGGGAAGGGGAGAGCTTTACCTCTGGTCTCCCCAGCATACCCTGAGAAAACCAGCCATGGATGACCGCTCCTCACTTGGAAAAGTCAGCAGCTCTACTGAGTCCGTGGCCACCGTCACCAGTGAGGAGTTTGTTCTGGTACAGCCCAGTGTCGCAGGGTCACCGCAAGGCTCTGAGGGCAAACCAAGACTCAAGGTCAGAACATTTGGAACGGTGTAATATTTATTGCCCTATAGAACACACATGGAGCCACGTGAAGGCTGCTGATCACATTTGCAGTTTCAAAAGAGCAATCACAGTAGCACTGGATTTGGCAATGTACTTATTCTTGTTAACTCAAACAAATGTGTCTCTGGCTACCAGTAGAGCTGGAGGGGCTATTTAGATCATCTATTTAGATCATCCAATGATGTATTGTGGATTTCATGTAGCATTATAGTGTGCTTACAACCCAAGAAAGCATTGTGACAGCAAATGGAAACAAGGTGATCGACAAGCTTTTGCCAAAGTGCTGACTCTGTCCAGGAAGCTCCACTGTGTCCTTCTCCTCACCCTGTTTTTATCCCTCCTTGTTTCACCTTTGACCTCATCCCTCATTGTTGTTCTCTTCTCCGCTCTCCCTCAGATGTCTTGGAATGGGAGTGAGCAGCTGGAGAAAGCTATGGATGAGGTGTTGGATGATGACGATGAGGTGAAGGTGGAGAAGAGCAATGTGGAAAAGATGGAGAAGATGGAGAAGATGGAGAAGATGGAGAAGATAGAGAAGATGGAGAAGCACAGGGACCCAGAGAGCCAAGTCCTGGAGCCCCAGCCTGCAGGTAGAGGTCTATTCACAGTCAGTGTGTCTCCTTGCAGGTGTTTACAATCTGTCAGTTAGCTGTTCTGTCATTCACCCAAAAAGGCATCAAAACTGACGTATCAACTGAAAAGTGCATGAATGTTCCCTCCTTTAGGACATTACTGTAAACGGCAGCAGATTGAATTGTGAGTTTTACTGTTTGGCACCCTACACAATGCAGCTGGACAATTCCCAAATTCTTTTTCTAGTTTTCAATAGTTAAATAACGACATGCACCCTCTCACAGTGACACTGGTTTATAAAACTGAGCTGTGTGCCTGAACAATATAGCTGTCTGCATGGCATTGACATAGCATAATATAGTTTTGCCATATCAGATTAGCAAGACTGATATCTGAACTCTTTGACGTTTGCTTAACTTTTCTGTATATCAGCAAGGACAGGTTGGACGTAACGGCTCAACAAACACGAGCGCAAAAGCAAAAAGCTATCAGTGGTCAAAGATGTCTGCTGCTGTTTAGTCAGCGGCAAGTGCAAGGAATTAACAATTACTTCAGGGTTGCATTATATGAGCGTACTCATGTTTTGGTTTCACGGCCATCCCTGTTCAGTCCTGGTGTTGTAGTCCAAAATATCTAATACCCCCAAACATCACATGTCTGTCCAGCCGTTCCAACACTACACAAAGATACCGGTCATGCCTGCGATATAAGAAGATAAAGTCCGATGGAAAAACACTTCTACATGTTTATTTGCATAAAGTCTTCCAGTGACGCTCACACACTCACTTTCAGGTGAACTGAAACAGCAAGTGATACCATGTGTCACAGACGAAACAAGCACATGCCTGTTCCTTTCTCTCCAGACCTACAGCGGCTTTAGCAGAGTTGTTAACTGCAACGTTTGTAGCACAACAAAATGCAAACCTTGGGTACGTGTCAGTCGTTACTAACTCTTCCTGTTTGGACAAACTCTGTTCAACCCCATACAAATGTAAAAACTTGACTAAATGTTTTAAACTCGGAGAGTTTTTCATTAGGACTACACATCTTTATTTATTAACTTGCAGTTCCGTAATTTTTCACAGTGGTGCCAGAGTTTTGTGCTTTATTACTGCTGAATAAAGTAAGAGGAAACGTTTAGCCTTGTGTAGAATAATAGCCCGTCAGCAGTGGAAGTCCAGCTGCTGCTCTCATTGTTCTGCTTCCTGTTTGCACAGTGGGAAAGTAACATGTCAAAGTTAATATCAGAGAAGACCCCAACACTTCCTGTGTGGTTTTCTCTCACTGTCTGCTTATCTTTACTTCTTCTCAGTTTTTGAGGGGTTTGTATGTTCTGTTCCTCTCTCCTCTTTAATACACTGTTCTGTTGTAGAGCTGTTTGCCTGCAGGAGGATGTGAAAAGATGTTTCTCATGATGCTCTGACAGCATGCCAGACTCATGGAATATGTTGTTGGTGTTCTTGGACGTCGATAATACAATTGTTATATTATCTTGGTTTTTAAAATGTGTTAAAGGGTTACTAGACCGTAGAGAAGCAGACTTCAGTTTAGCTTACAATACAGACGGAAAACCGTAGTTCAACTTTTCACAGAAATGAACAATATCACAACCTTTCTGTCCGTCTACAGAGACATGTCCAGCACCACCCAGCCCCACGGTGCTAGAGGAGGACAGTGTCCAGTTCAACAAGCTGTCCTACCTTGGCTGCACCTGGGTCAAAGCCCCTCGCAACGAGGCAGAGGCACAGAGCGCCATGGTCACCCTGCGGGCTGAAAGCGCCATCCCCATCCCCATCACCCTGCACGTCCCCTGTGGACCAGACGGCTCCGTCAGGTCAGCCACACACTGAGACAAATACTGTATACGTTCAGACCTGGGTTGATTTAAAATAGACTATGATGGGAGAAGGTAGATAAGTTTGTTAAAGGAATACTTCACCCCCAAAATGATAATTTGCATATTTATTACTCCATACCCCATATTACCTTGAATTTGTGAAGAAATCGTTGTTTTTCACGCATGCTTTAAAGGTGAAGATAGTTGTGTGAGAGTTTATGTGTGCCGTTGTTAAACGTGGCCCCCATTTACTTAATTTCACAACTTTAATAATTGATATACAAATGATCATTTTGGAGGTGAAGTATAAGATTGGTAGTTAAACATATTTAAACTCCAGATTTGCTGTAAAGAAACTCAATCACAGGACTTTAGAGGCACATTAAAAAAGGTGAACCTGTCCACAAAGACTGAGGCTGACCACGACATCACTGCTTGTTTGGTAAAGTTTCTGTATATACAACCAAGAACAGATTATCATGAATGATGTGCCTGTTAAAGGTGTCCATCCCTTCTGAAGCCTGTTAGCCAGCAGAGGAAGTGAAGTTAGACATGAAGTGGATGTTGGGTTTCTCTCCACTCATGCGAGTCTTAACATTTAAAAGGGAACATGAAATGTTTAGATACACTGAAGGAGAAATGAGACGAGGCTTTTTTTTGACCACGTTGAAAATATTGACATTTCCGATCTGCTAGACAAGAGTGACATGGGTGCTTTACTTTTCGATTGAATGAAAGCTTTATTGAATAACAAGTTAAATCTTAAATGTTTTTATTAAAATGTCAAATATTTGCTCTGGGGTCACAGGTATACAGCGATAAGGTGGGATGACACTTTGTAATGTTAAAATTGATTATTGGAAATTTACAAATTTGAAATGTCGTATCTTTAATCTCCTGTTACACTGATCGCCATACTGGACAAACGCATCATTTCCACGAGTAATATAAAAAAACTTTCCCCAGG